>NC_085138.1:94871765-94896765 GCF_035046485.1 Aedes albopictus | reverse complement strand
GCAAAAAATATTGCTGACTGCACCCCAAATTGGACTGACACAACAGTGTGCACACATCTTCAAAGTGTGATTACAGCGCAGGGAAACGTCGGATCGAATTGAGGTCTTCGGTGCACTTATTCCTTGTAAATGGAGGAATAAGTGCACCGGAGACGTCGAGACGATCCGAGGCAAATGTGCACTTTTATCACACTTTTTAGGCGTACCAAAAAAAAATGTGATAGTCCAATTTGAGATGTAGTCTGCAATACTAAATGTGTTTTTCCTTCAATCCAAATAGGCTCAAAAAAAAACTTAAAATTAGCTTTTTTTTTAACATGGAAGCAAGCGGGAACAACCCAACATAAACAGCAATTCTATCAACTCAAAATTGCCTTGACGCAAGTAACCCCGAAGTTGGGTGGAAAGAAGAAGTTTACCAAAAATTCTTTTCCAAGTCTTGCGACTCTTGCCAGTTATTCAGCATTTCATAAACTCAAGAATTAACTGTAAATTCAGTAAAATATTTCACTCGACACTGAATAAATATGTAAGCCGCAGGTGAAATAGGCTTAACTGTCCAAAGATGAGCATAGTACATAGTGGAATTAAAAGTTAATCCTCGTCCTTACCAAATTTTCTTCTTTAAAGTAATTCATTTTTTTTAATTTGTCTTTTGGAAAAATATAATTTAGAGAAAAAGTAATAGTGAAGTTTAAAATTCCGCTAAAATTTTAAAGATTAAAATTAAGATAGTTAAGATGTTCCTCAATTCAACCGGCGGTTATTATTTTTTAAGTTGTAAAAATATAAATAATAACTTTATGGGCGAAATTTTTTTATTACATCTAGCAGTGTTTACTATATTTATGCATATTAATATGCAAGAATATCTGCAGGTATTTGAAATTTTTGCCTGATTCTGTGACATATTGCCAACTTAAACTCCTATTTTCATAGAGTTATAAGCATTAGCTCCACAAAGATTCGACACTGATATTTAGTGTGAAACAGTGTTTTATTCCTATGATTTTTTTTTCTGAAATGACAATTCACTGTGGTGTAACTTCATGTCGTGCTTCATGCTCCTTTGCTTAGATGATAAAAGTACAACACTTGGGTGGTTTGACCATTTCACAGTATGATGGGACTTTGAAGTTGGTTTAAAAATAATGCATGGTGAGAATCAGGGTGGCCACTCAGAGCGGCAAATAAAATTCCCGGGTTTTTCCCGGTTTTCCCGATAGGTTTTTGAAAATTTTCCCGATTCTAAAATAGAATGATTTACAGTGAAAATTAAACGTTACTTACTAAGAAAAATTTAAAAGAATTAATATTGAGTATTTCCAAAGCCTTCGATTTAACATAGTTAAATAAAAATTAAAGTTAAGTTATGTGTTGTTTGTCTCGTATCCAATGATGGGCATTGAAGTTACGATATCTTCATTAAACATTCCTTAGATTCATAGATGACCTACTAGTACAAATTATGCAGTTGTTTAAGTAAACAAAATTAAAAAAGATAATCCTGAGGGGGTCGAAATTCTCAGTATGATTATGGGATTTACGAGCTTATTATTAGTGGACTTCTGAGTAATATTCTAAAACACACTTCTGAAAAATTCTTGGTAAGTTCGTTTGGGAAACTAATAGGCACTTACAGAATGCCCAGAAAAAAAAACATTCTGGATGAACTTCTTGTGGAATATCTGGAAAGATTACTCGTGAAAGAATTTTGGATACGATTTCTAGGAAGATCTTCAGTGTAGTATTTTTGATGGTCATTTTCAAGATATTTAAATTCTGATCACATTTTCAGATATGTCAAGAATTTCGCCAGGAATTCCTGAAAGATTAGTTTTTGACAAAGTATTTCCCCCAAAATGTAGAGGCAAATTCATTATTTGGGAATTATTTATTTCCATAAATCATACAACAATATTGCTCCAGATGCTTTTGAATACTCACTGGAACTCCCGCGAGAATTTCGATTGGTAGTTTAACTAGAAACTACGAATACTCAAAAATCTCTAGAATTTGCTGAACCAGGAGTTTTACCAGGGACTTCTGCTAAAGCTTCACCAAAAAGGGATTTTCCCGATACCTTACTCCGGTTTTCTCCGAACATTTTTAGTCACAAGTTCAATAAATTAGTACATCCAAGAACTTCATGAAAAACAACAGAAATCTTTCAAACAAAATATTAGAAATAGTTTTATGAGCTACAATAGGCGTGTTTTGAGGAATTCCATCAGATACTAAAATCCCTTCAAATATTCTTTCAATTGTTTTTCACTAACTATTTTTTAATTGTAAAAATGTTTTCACCAGAATTACTCATCCAGAATTACATAATTTTTAATTTTATTTTATTTTTGGGGCAATTCATTCAAAAATTTATCAGCATCCTATCCAAATTTCTCAAAGACTGTACGCTCAAAGGACAAAGGCTATATCAAATATTGTCCTAGATATTTTTTTTAGGATTTTTTTTAGAAAAAAAGTTATAAAATATAACAATTTTATAAAACTTTTATAAGACGGTTGATGTTTTTAGGAACATGTACATCTTAAAATGCATAAGTGACATATGAATCTATAAATATTTGAATGTGTCTCAACCAGTCTTTCCACCACAATGTTCTTTAGAATATCTTTGAAATTGTTCGAATTGTGATGTTAGGTAACATCACTATGATTAACTTTAATTGTCATGATTCGACAACAAGATATTAATTTCCAAGAATGGTTTTACGCCAGTTCACCCACTATGTTATATAGTTCAACAGTTGTTGACTGCATTTCCCACAGATTCTCGTACTTATGCTTCTGGAGACTGTACAAATTTTATAATTTTGGAAATTCCCGGTGGCTAGCTACAATTCCCGAGGTTTTCCCGACTTTTTCCCGGTGGTTTCGAATTCCCGAGCTTTTCCCGGTTTTCCCGAAATTCCCGACTGGGTGGCCACCCTGTGAGAATGTTTGGGACTTTTTCTGAGCTTACTATTGAAAAACCATGGATGAATTTCTGGTAAAATTCTTTGAGAATATGTTGCACCTTCATGTTATTTTTTCTGGTGAGTTTTCCTGTCGAAATTATTGGTGAAATTTATAGATAAAATATGACGTACATATAGTCCTAATAGAATATATGACAATTCTTCATCTTCTTCTTTTTCGTGGTGTAACGTTCCCACTGGGACAAACCCTGCTTCTCAGCTTGTGAACATTTCTACAGTTTTTAACTGAGAGCTTCCTTTGCCAAAGACCATTTTGCATGCGTATACTGTGTGGCAGGCACGAGCCATTCTATGCCCAAGGAAGTAAATTTTCTTTACGAAAAGTTTCTGGCCCAACAGGGAATCGAACCCGTCACATCTAGCACGCTCCTGCAGAATACTCATGCCTTCACAGGCTATATGGCCCCTGAAAATGACAATATTTACACGAAGCTATAAAACATTCTTGACAATTTTCATTATTTTTAATAAGATAAAATTTATTAAGAGATTGTTTTGTTACCATAAATTATGAACTTATTACCAAGCGTTTAGAGATTTCTGTGTCAAACAAATCCCAACATTCTAGAGAAAACATAAATTATAAGCCTTGTGGCAAAAAAAAACTAAAGGGTTTGAGGATTTTCACAGGGCTTCTTGTCGAAATTGTTGTTGGAATTTCTAAACAACGCTTAGCGTTCAGGGGTTTTGTAAGACCAGACATTATTGGAGGAATTTCAACAGTATTCATTTGAGTTTTTGTTTGTTTTTTTTTTTAATTTGTATTTTTATTTTATTTTATTTTCCATGCGTGATTTTTATTAAGCACATCACGACGAAAATCTCTCTCTTTCACTCCCATTAACAATTAGAAAACAACAGGAGCTGTTAAATTTGATAGGAGCTGGTTCTTTTGTTTTCTAATTTTCAATAGGAGCGAAAGACAGCGTTTTCTTCATGACGTCATCGTCAGGGTGGCCACTAGGGTGGCCCACACTTATATGAAAAACAAAAATTTCGAAAAATGCCAAGTCTTACCTCATAAATCAGTTGTTTTGGACTCCCAGAAACTACGTTCAAAATTTGAGCAAAATCGGTTGTGCCTAAGGGGGCGCTCAAAACGCTTGAAGTTTGTATGGGAATACTTGGCCAAATGTATGCAGAAATTTTAAGTTTTCGAATTTTGCCGCTAGGTGGCGCTGTAAGCGTTCAATAAATAAACCCTTTTGTATTATTGTAGATGACTATATGCCAAAGAACTTTGTCGAAGACCGCAAAGTGATCCGATGGCTGTGAAAAAAGTTATACCCTACGCAAAGTGAGGCAAAGTATTGAGATCTCATTATTGATATTATTCCTTTACATGTATTGGAAAAACAACAATAAAGCTTATCCTCACTTTACCAAGGGTATAACTTTTTTCACAGACGTTGGATCACTTTGCGGTCTTCGATAAAGTTGTTTGGCATATAGTCACCAACAATGATACCAAAGGGTTTAATTATTGAACGCTTACAGCGCCACCTAGCGGCAAAATTCGAAAACTTAAAATTTCTGTATACATTTGGCCAAGTTTTCCCATACAAACTTCAAGCGTTTTGAGCGCCCCCTTAGGCTCAACCGATTTTGCTCAAATTTTGAACGTAGCTTCTGGGAGTCCAAAACAACTGATTTAGGAGGTAAGACTTGGCATTTTTCGAAATTTTTGTTTTTCATATAAGTGCGGGCCACCTTAGTGGCCACACAAAATCAAAAATGAAATTCCCGACTTTTTCCCGCATTGATTTTAATTTTCCCGACTTTCCTTTATATGCTTTTGGAGCTTCCAAAACATCCCAAAATCCAAACCTTTAAGTGAATCTGTAAAATTTAATGTAATATTTGTAGTGTCAGTGTCATACTGGGACAGTTACGTAATTTTTCGAAGACGTTAAAAACATATCAAAGCAATTCTACATGTAACATATGATTGAAGTTTGCTTTTTATTCCACAGGTCCCATATTTGAATTTATTTGTATCGGAATTTTTAAAAGATTTTTTGTGAACCCCTCAACCCTTGTAGGATGTTGGGGTTAATATGACCCGGACAGGCTCGCTGAACGTACTCTACACCACCGTGGTGCACTTAGCCTAACATCTTAGAAAAGTTAAGAAAAACATTACATACAAAACAAAACATTCCAGTTACAAATCTGGACAGACAAATGGAGCACTCTCTGTGAATTCCTTAGCGATTTGTTTTCGCTATCACGGAAATTCTGAAGATGTGAATCATGGAACTCTTGATGTAATTCTAATATAATTCCTATAGGTAGTTCCATTAGAATTATTGGATTATGGTAAAAATCTTCGAGGAGTTCTGGAAGAAGTTGAGTGCAAAAAAACCGAATAAATGTATGTGATATTTTTTTCAAACACTCTGCTGATAAATCAGGAAGCCTATTAAATAATTAAGTTTACACTTAATTTATCAGGAAATGAAATTCCGTAAGAGTTACAGAGTCAAATGCAAACCATTAGACTAAAAAATAATCGAAATAGTCAAAATCCATTAACTTATACATAGTTTAATGCTTTGAATATAGGGAGGGTTTTTGAGGTCTCCCTGGAGATTTATATAGCAAAACTATGTGAACATCTTTAAACCAGCTTCTGGAAAAAGAAAATGCACTCAGAGAAATTTATGTTGGAGCTTCTTAAGTGATTGAGGTGGAGTAATTTTCCTCAAAACAATTTTAAATATCTGGGGATTTTTTTTTTCCTAAACAATTTGTAGCTAAATTTGTGGAGAAATCCTCAAACCCTGATAAACAAAACTTTGACTTGATTTCTAATCTTAGTTTTAAAGAACTTTCTTGGAAACTCGCGAGTAATTTTTAGTGGAAACTGATGAGTAGTGGATACATTTTTACAAAAAAAAAAATATAGCGCAAAATCCAAAAATGTATCAAACTATTTATTAAATTGGTCTATGAGTTTAAAATTATTCTTGTATAGCCATTACTAAGTTGCATTCAGAGCATTGGATTAATCTTCCATTCAAAGCTGAAAGAAATCAAGAAATGGGCTTAAAATTCTTCCAATACTGGCGTTCTTCTGTCTTCTGACCTTATAGATTTCAGTAACAATTCTCGCCAGAAAATCCTACAGAATTGCTTCTATACATAGTTTCAAGAAAGACATAAAGCAATTCTTTAGATTCGCATTAGGTAATAGGTAAAAAACCTCTACACTTCTGTTCAAAAAATTCATACGAGCAATTTTTCAGATTTTCCGATGATAATATGAGCAATTCCTTCAGCATTTTTTTTTTAATTTTGCGAGTAATACTTTGAAGAATTCCATAAAAAATCTAAAGAATCGAGTCCTCCATTTGCTTCCATCTTTATGTCTATGATTGCAAAGATAATATCTTCAAGTAAACTAAGATGACCAATTTATAAATATGGTGGTTCAAAAAATCAATATTTATAAAAGCTAAAAATTTACAAAAAAAACACTACTTTTGAACCAGTTGCCCGATTTATTATTATTTGTTTGAACGATATTATCGTTTTCAGGAAAAATCGCTGAGAGGGCCAAACTGTATTTAGAAAATTCAGAAAACACGTACAGGTCGGACTCGATTATCCGGAGTCGGGTTCTGGCGCTTCCCATAATAAAATCTCACAAACGGAATTCTGTAAGAAGTTGAAATTTTGACTGATCACTTATCAAAGTTGGCTTGACAAACTGTGAAAATTTTAGCTTTATAGAGCGTTCCGTTACCCAGATATGTGATTGAGAAGCATGTGAACCCGACTCCGGATAATCAAGTCCGACCTGTATATGTATATTTTTTAGTTTTTGGGATATGATTTTTTTGTATCCTCATAAAACTATGCATTGTATTGCTTATTTGAGTTATTTTTGTTTTTAATATCCATAGTTTTATGAGGATCTAAAATATAATCAAATTCAAAAAAGTGTCTCTTATTGAAAAATTGGTTACCCTTATGACGAAAAGGAAAAATACGCGTCTAATTATTTTGGATGATCTACAAACACACTCATTTTCACGGCAATCTGAGTAGTACTATATCGATTATATTATATGGAATGGTTGTATTATAACAATAGAAAATCCACCTAAAAATTATCCGCAACGACCGAATTCCTAATGCCTTTAGTAATTTTCCAAAAGAATTGAAAATGTCGCTATCGAATATTCTTCCTATGATGGCTTCTGTGATTGCAGAGAGCTTTTCTGTAAACTTATTCAAAAATTTCACTAGAAATACCGTTAAAAATTCCTACAAAGCAATAATTTTAGGAAGTCCTTCACTAACGAATTCAGGGAATATTAAAAAAATCTGTTTTTTTTACATTAATTGAAACTTGGCCCAAAATTTATCCTCAAAATTCCACAAACCGTACCAGCAGGAACTACTGCGGAAACTATCTTATTTCATGGTTTAGTCAGAGAATCTTCTTCAAAGTTCACCAAATTTGTTATATAAGATATACTCAGTCATATCGCCAGAATGCCAGTAAATTTCCACCTTAATAGAATTACACTGTTAATTCCAGTTGACAGTAGACACCCTGCAAATCTACGTGATTCCTCGATACTATTCGGAAAGGATTCCTCGGCAATTGCGTTGTGTATTCTGCAAAAAATCATTGAATTTATAGTTGGAAAAAAATCGTGTACAATTTCCTATGGAATTCATAGACCTTTCTGGTATATTGTGGAAATACTCCTTCTAAGTATTTCTTTGCATTTCTGCTTAAATCATTCAGAATTTTTTCTATCAAAAATTCTTTATTTTTCGCGATATTTCTTACGTTTTTAGGGTTCAGTTTTTTCAAACTAGTTCGAATCGTATTTTTAAAAATGTGATTTATAATATCCGGACAATATAAAGCTGTCATCCGGATAATGTCTGCCAAACAAGAAATCACTCACTGTGCAGCGGACCTGGTGTGATGGTTAAATCTGTGAGCGAATCCCTCTCCCGACAAATTCATGAGGAAGAATTTCGAAAGGGAAGTAAAGCGTAAGTATAGCGGTCCTGAGAGGAACTAGCCTTGAGCTAAAAATCTCGCTTAATATAGATAAAAATCACTCATAATTCAAAAATCAATAATGATCATCATCAAATGTTTGGATAATGTAATTTTCTTCATGAGATAGAAGTATAGTATAATTGTGAACTTGTTGTAAGAAGTTGGGATTTCAAATGAGTAAAGTGTTAAATCTAAGTTTGGGTTTATATTCTGAGGACATTAAATACACATCAATTAAAAATTTCCGATCATAAATTAAATTCCCGACTTATTCCCGCATTTTTCCCGATGAATTTCAATTCCCGACTTCTTCCCGCATTTCCCGAGTCTGTGGCCACCCTGCATCGTGCATTGGAGTATGATAATCTTTCATGAAAGTCCGTGACATTTCATATATCCGTGTTTAATATTAATTCAAAATACATAAAAAAAAACAATTTAAAACACGACAACAAAAGAGAGCCTTCTTAACCCTCCTAAGATGTTAAGTTTTTCCCACCACGATTGCATAGTGCACGTTCAGCGTGCCTGTCTGGGTCATATTGACCCCAACAGGTTCACTCTTACTAGGGTTAACTATTCCGCTATTAGATGAGTATTTTTCGAAGAAATAGTTTCTGTCTCCTGTGATTTTTTCTCGATTTAATCTAGATGCTTCTTTTTAAATTCCGTCTGGAGTATCTTCTAGATTTTTTCAGGAATTCTCCCGGGAATCGGAGTTCGTAAAGAAGATCAATCTAAAAGTTTTAATCAAGACATCCTCTTGGAATTCTTCCAAGAGTTCTGGTGCTGAGATTCCTCAAGATGTTCCTTCCAAAATCCCAACAGAAGTTCCGTTTTTTTTTCAGAATATCGTACTGGAATTTTGCCAAGATTATTTTCTAAAACCACTCCAAAAATTCTATCGGATATCGCCCCAGGAATTTCTTCCGAGGTTTCCGTAGAATTTCTTTCTGGGACTCCTTAAAAAAAACAAGATTTCATTAGGAATTTCTACTGGGATTCTTCAAAGAGTTTCTTCTGGTATTGTTCCAAAAAACCTTTCTGAGACTCATCAAACATTTTTCCAGGATTTTTTTAATAGAATTCCTGCAAGAATTCTTTTGGGAGTTTCGATTTTGAATACTTAAAGCATGACCCACTTAGTGATGGGACAGCATTATTCTGGTCGCATTTAGATTTGAAACAAATAATTTTAATGCGGTTTTCACTCAATTGCATATCATCATCATCATATCATATATATAAAATCCCAGAATTGTCTGTCTTTCCGTTACGCTTTGAACTATTTCACTGAAATGTTTCTCATACTATGAAAGTTTCAATAGTGGTTGTATTGGTGCATCGTTGCATTGGTTGCATAGGATTGGCAAAGCAATGCATTGCTGTTACTGCCGTTATAGGCATAGTTGTCCCTTGTTATATGGGATTTCGATATAACATGGGACAATTGAGCATAGAACAGCAATGTATCAATCCTGTAGAAATTATTAGAAGTTTCTTCCATTGCATAGATTAGAACCCTACAACAGTCAATTACGAGCCAAGGTTGGTTATATAATGGTATACCTTCTGTTGAGATGTTGAATGTAGAGTGAAATACTTCACATATGCATTGATACAATAACTTCTAGGAAAGCTTCTGGAAAATTCTAGGATCTTCTTGATTAAAAAATAATACTAAAATTTGAATTGCCAAAGCATAAATCACAAAACTTTAATTTTCATAGGAAAAATAATTATTGCCAGGATCGAAAAAATATCACTGGGCCAACATGAGACTGGGTTAAGGACAGAATTCGATTCTCCAGACATTCGGTTTCATAAACCCTCGAGTTCATCGTTATTTTAATGATGAAAACTTCTCCTTTTGATCACAACTGCTAATTCCCTGTTAGATCATTTGGGTTATATTTGCGAGTGAACTTGCCCACAAAATCGAGTTTGTATCTTCCAAGGACAGCTCCTCAAGCTCTTGCCTTGTAAAATTTTGGTCCCGGAAGTCGGTCTTTACATAGGTTTCATCATCCATCAGTATACACCCAACAGGCTTTGTCAGTAGGTTGCCATAAGGATTCCGAGTACGGTTTTGAGCCACGGAAATTTGATTGAAAGATCTGTTTGGTTGCCTGCTAACTCGGTATACATGTAAGCCTGCACGGGAGCGAATTCTCTGCATTGTACGTTGGGCGACACCATACTTTTTTACTAAAATCGTGATCAGATGTACCTAGATTGCTCCTATTGGACCTCAAGACCTGTCTATGAAGCTGTTGATAGGCAGTCCCACTTAGGCGTTTACTTTTCGGCTTCTGAGTCGTCGTCAAGGTTCGTTGTATCTTAAGCACGCGCCATACGTGTGCTTTTACCAGCTTGGAAGCGGACCACGTTAAATTTTCAGAGGACTGTGCACGACCCTGTTTCTACGCTCCTATTGCATGGTTCCTATCTCCAGAACCACAAAGTTTTAAGAGCAGAAAAAAAATCACTGTAATTGTTATTGGTATTGTCAACAGATGGGCGTCAAAAGTTTTTAAAAACGTCCACCAGAAGCGTTGTAATAAGCAAAAGGGTGTGTTCCATTACTAAGTGATTTTGATGGATTCTTTCTTTATTCGTATTTGGATTCTTTCAGAACAGCTAGCTGTTTTTCGTCCAAAAGTTTATTCTGGGTGTCCTCCAGGAGTTGCTTCATGGAATCCTCCAGGAGTTGCTTTAGGGGACCCTCCAGGAGTTCTTTTTGCAAATTATTAAGCAGTTTCTTATGAAAATCATTCAGAAGTTCCTTCTGGGAGGGTTTCTTATAGAAATCTTCTGTAAAGTATCACTGGGAATCTTCCAGAAGTTCTTTCTGAAAATTCTCCAAGAGTTCCTCGATGGAATCCTGCAGCAATTCTTGAAAATCCTTGTGGAAAACCTTCAGAGTTGATAAGATTACTTTGGGCGTTCCTCCCGTAGAAATCTCTAGATCGAATTTCTGGATCCCAAACTAAACTCTTTTTCCCTAAAAGAACAGTTCGACAAAGTTGTTTGGCATATAGTCACCTACAATAATTCCAAGGGGTTTAGCTATTGAAGGCGAACAGTGGCACCTAGAAACAAAATTCGAAAACTTTTAAGATTTCTACATACATTTGGCCCTTGGGTTAATTGATTTTGCAGAAACCTAGAACGTAGCTTCTGGGACTCTAAAACAACTAATTCGGGAGGTAAGAAATGGCATTTTTCACAAATTTATTTTTTATATAAATGTGGACCACCGTACCTTCCAGTTTATCTGATTTATTTTCATATGCACGCTTTATGAACTTCCCTAATAAAAATGTATCATACACTGCTGATAGGGTGAATGATTGTATATCATTCCATGTATGATCAAGATGATAGCCCGAAAGGGTTGTTAAGCACGTTGTATCATATTTTTCTATTATGGGGTTGTCATGGAAAATATACAAAAAGATCGTCGTAGCCTTCTCAGAACACTCCACGAACATAATAAAACTCTAATAATTTCAACAATCTAATAAAAATACAACATATTATGTATTAAATACTTATTAATAGTTTTTTGAAAATCTAAAAGTTTTGCTCATAAGCATTCTACACTGAAAGGCAGCTTGCAGTAATGACAAGCATAAAAATGTTTTTAAATTTACCATGGCAAAACATGATCATCGACCCACCAACGCTTCTTGTGTGCGTTTTGTTTCTCCTCACATCAACCGGTTCGATAGCTGAGTTGTAGCGTGCGAGCCTGGTGATGTCAAGGTTCTTGGTTCGAATCCGGTTGCCAACAGAAACTTTTTTAATTGAAAATCTAGTCCATGGTAAAATTAAAAACATAATTCTGTTGATTTGAAACGAAACTCAGTCTGCACAAATCAAGTGGCGTTGTGCATTTATGTTGACCCTCAGAATAGTAATTTCAACCGCAAGCCGTCTTTCAGTGTAATGTCATTCTCCAAACCATCTAGAACAGGCAACACTGCCAATCGCCAGACCAACAACAATGGGAAAACAGGTATCGGAGCAGCAAAATCAGATTCCAAATGAAAATATCTGTGCGTAAAAAGAACGTGTTACCTCCAGTCTCATTCTGGAACTGGTGCCAGGTTGCGTGTTGATATTATTATTCTTGATCTTATTCTTTCGTTGACCCTCTCTCCTTCTCTCTTTCTCTTTAATTCACAGTTTTAAAAATTCACCCAACGAAGAATTGGGGACTACGAAGGTTGATGAGCCGGGAAACACTCTTTCTTCCTACGGGGTTTCTTATGGGAGTATGAGTGAAAAAAAAGCAAAAAATCTTCCCTCCTTCACTTTCTCACAGAAAACCGCAAACAAAATCATCACCTTCGTAGTCCCCAATGCCTCTAGCACAACCAGTCGGCACGCTGTGTATTGGTATGCCATGATGAAAATAATGAATAGAAATACACCAATACAGGGGGCCCGGGAAGCATTCGTCGCTCTGTTGCTGTGAGGAGTGAGATGAGAGAGAGCGAGTAGAATCAACGACTAACCAGCACTAATCGGAGATTGCGTGTCAACAGACTCTGCATGGTGGGTTTGGGTTCTGTCTGTCTGTCCGTATACAGCCCCAAAACGGAATCTCCCATACGCCATGTGAGTGAATGCGCGAGACCGAGAATGCTGGCTAGAGCAGTAGTTCCCACGGACCAACACCACGGAATGAGATGAGAAAAAACAATGCACATCGGCACGCACACACGTTTGGGAACGCTGGGGAGCACTGGAGCAGCATCGAATCGATTCTGACGTTTTCTAATTGCTTCCGATTAATTATTCTTCATTGATTTTTCAGCACTGCACTCACCGCACCGCACCGCTGCTGGGTTGTACTGTTCGACGCTATTTTGCGTGGTTTTGCGAATTGTTATTTTTCACCGAAATATCACCGGAAGAAAACCTGCTGCTCAACAGCCGTAAACCTGTCCACCAAAATGCTAATCAGCAAGGATTTGTGTGGGAATAGGACGACTCGCGGCGGCGAAGGTGGCGAACCCGTCCGAACATGTTCGACACCTCTATCTTTATGAATGTCTCAATGTCTGTCAGCCATCCAGCTCCCCGTGTAGGTGTACCTACCGAGTGGCTCCCAAAGAGCATAGCAACATACATGCAGTTAGCAGGCGAGCGAAGCATATACCAGGAGCAGGAGCCAAAGACCGGAGAGTCAACCCCAACAGCGAACGAGGAGATGACGGCCAGAGGGCCATCACCATCCTCTTGTTATTAGTTGGTTGATGGAGGCGGTGGTTCTAGGCCAGAGGGCAACAATAGAGTGGCCCTATGGGAGTAGAGCAAAGTCTTCAAACTTTACCCCCTGAAATAGATGTTGTTACAGAAATACAACATGGAGCCCTACAAATGCTAGGGCCAAAAATAAAAGAAAATTTATTATTACAAAGTATCACCACAGAACCTTATAAATGCACACACACTAGAGATACTGCAAATTGACAAAGCACAACACAAGACACAAATATGCCTCGTTATCCAGATGGATAACACCTTCCGATCACAGGATGACGAGGTTTAATTTATTGGTTTGGGTCCATCATTCATCCTGGAATTGTATTTTAGTTGGCAGTTCGCCTTTTAGTTGACAGTCATTGTTACTGCTGTCATATTGAGGGATTTGCACAAAAGTGCACGCGGCCTATCGCTTCCGAAAGGTACAACCGCGGTTTTCACTCCCTGTTTACTTCATCCTTATGGGAAATAACATTGCGGCGTTTCCTACGGTGCGGCTGTTCCTTTCGAAAACGATAGACCGCGTGAACTTTTGTGCAAAGCCCCTTTTTGAAACATTTCAACGGCCGCGCGGTGTTTACGTTTCAAGAAATCTGACAATAACTTATTATTGTTTAGGAGAATTGATCCTAATCGGGCATCCCGATTCGGGTTTCATCACTAGAGCTCTATAACTGGAAGCCCGTGTTAGGAAACGATTTATGATTAAACCTTGCCCGAAATTGCCTGAAAGTTGAAAATCAAAATGAGATTGCATTTCTTCAGCTCAAATTCCGTCTGAACCCTATAAATGTGTATTAAAATTTGGGGAATATGTAGAAGTTGAAATAGAACATATAAGACGAAAAACGCATGAATATTAGACTTATAAAACTTTTAACAATTATTCTGTCTTATTAATGTACCAAGTATTCATACCCGTAACAATGTTTCAATGGTCAATATGATCCTCTGATAATTGGCGCGATGCTTGCACGGAGAACTTGGCGAAGAATCTTGTGAATACACAACTATGACAAAGTCCAGGCTTTGTGCCGTTTGGTATGCTATGTTAAGAATAAGATAAACACTTTCCAAAAGTCCTAAATCTGCTGAACAACTTTGCCAAAGCGGTATTCATTTAAACCATCCACATTTTGAGATATTTGAAAATATCTGATGATGGTTTTTGATTCCACATTTTGAGATATTTAAAAATATCTGATGATCTTTTTTATCGCATTTGTAGGGTTCTGATTGTATATCAACCAAAATCGCGGACCAGCCTTCATTAGAAGTCAGTCATTACTTTGAGCGTCAATAACTAAGCAATTTACAAATGGATTAGCTTTGATTCGCAGTCCTTACATGTAGTTTCTATATTACGTATAGATCCTCCATTAACCAGACGGAAGAAATTCATCAGCTAGAGTGTCACTTATAGTCACAATCGACACATTTCTTCATATAGTTCATTGATTTCTTTTATTTAGACATTTAACTAAAGTATTTCAAGGAACACGACGTAGCTCGACGTTTCAAAAGACCACATTGACAACTCAAAGCTTCATTCTTAAGTGGTGCGCCGTTTGAGTTTGAGAGTTTGCAGCCCTAGATTCGAGCTTTCGGGGCCACCCTAAGCCAACATACACTCATAGCAGGCTTGTACACGTTTGTTTTGCTGTGAGGCAGAGTAGAATCACCAACCACACGGAACAGGACAGGGTTAGTGTACCGTGTGAGACGAGTGAATGATGTACGAATCCGAAACAGAATATGGGAAAAAATGGCATCTCTCACTAAAGACTCGTTGGGTCTTTGGGTTGCGTTCTAGCAGAGTGAGTGCAGTGGGATTAAGTACTTATAATTACCTTTTGCTTGAATGAGAATAATGAATGTGTCCCATGCGTCGTCGGTTGGCGACGAAATGTGCTCGGCGCAACACGGAGGAAAATAAAAAATCCCTCTCGGGATGAACTACAACAAAATGAATATTTCTATAGAAATGGTTTACCTTTGGCAGAATATCGGAAGAAATCAATGAAGAAATCTTTGTGAGAATCCCGGGAAAAATACTAAAGGAATCCCGGGAAGAATGCTTGAAAGAGTCCCTAAATGAATAACTCAAGAAATCTCTAAAGAGAACCTGGGAAAAATCAATGAAGAAATCCCAAGAAAAACTAATGGAAGGAGTTCTTGAAGAGATCCCGAAAGGAATCACTAAAGAAAGCCTCGGATAAATGCCTAAGAAAATCTCAGGAGAAAACCCGGAAAGAATTCTGATGAAGTTCCTGGTGTAATCTTAAGAGTAATCCATGAATGAATCCTGGAAGGAATCCCAACGGATATGCCTAAAAGAATTCCGGGAAGAATCAATGAAGGCATTTCCAGTATGTATCCCTGAGAGAAAGCCGAAAAATAACCCTTGCAGGAATCCCGGGAGAAATCAATGAAGAAATTCCGTAAGAAAAACCAAACGGAATTCCAGAAAGAATTCATGGAGGATTGCTTGACAGACCCCTGGAGGAAGTCGTAAAGGACTCTCAGGTGAAATTTCTGAAGAATATTCGGGAAGAATCAATGAAGAAATCCCGGAATGAATTCCGAAAATAATCCTGGGGAAAATAACTTACGGAATCCACGGAAAAAAAATGCCCAAAGAAATCCACAAAAGAATCTCGGGAGAAATCAATGAAGAAATCCCGGGAGTAATCTCTGAAATATGTAGTACTTACAGGGAGGAATTCATAAAGGAATCTTTGATGGAAATTCAGGAAAGTATGTTAAATCAATGGCGGAACCCTTAGAGGATTTTCTGATTGAATATCAGAAGAAGTCTTTGCAGGAAGCCCGGAAATAATCCTCGAAGGAATCCTGGGAGAAAATCCACAAAGAATCCTGGAGGACATCCTGGTGGAATCCTGGAAATAAATTCTAAATAATAAATGTCTGGGAGGGATCGGTGAAGGAATCCCTCATAGAAGGTCGGACAATACATTTGAAAATTCTCGGGAGAAATCTCAAAATTTTCATTTTTTTTAAGACTGAGTTTTTGGTTGGAAGTTTTAGGCGCCACGGAGCATCTGCATTTTTTTTACATTTCTTCAAATTTTTAGCTTGGAGTAACTCGAGGTTTGGAATAGACAGTGGCGTCTCGAAGCCTCACTTTTTACCTGTTCATCGACCCTGAAACTTGCAATTGTGGAGGATTCAGGATCAGAATCAAATTGCAAATGGACGGAAACGGCTATTCTTGTCATTTTCTACAAATTACAATCCAATTTGTTGAGAAAATTCAAGCATTAACATTCGTTGAACAGGTAGATTTGAGGTTAGGGAATCGCCACTGGGGATAGAGCAAAATTGAAATAGGAAAGTAAGGATTTAGGGGACATTTTGCAAACCCAAGTGCTTCAAGCGGGTTGCGGTGGATTATTTATGTATTTTTGGCGGGAAAATGTCTCGCAAGACCTCGGGATGCTACAGAATGCTAAGATCACACAGAAATGCTGAAGCGCCTCAGTGACTCAAGCTGGAAATTTCTCACCTAGGGGATCTCGCAAGAAACATTCAGCCATGGCAGAAGTGTAGGGATACAAGAGTTTTGGAGAGTTTGTTGCTGGGCTCTTGACAGAATCCTGAAGGACTATAAGAGATGAATATATCGGAGAATCTCCGACATTTTTAGGTAAAACAACATTTCTGATCACAATTGAAAACGAGCATTTCAAATGGTTCTGCAACGCTTAAAGCTAGAAGCACGGCCACGTCCAGCAGCTTGGGTAGGACATAGTGATAACTGGATGGAATAATTTGAGGATTTTTTTAAAGAAAAAGGTTGGCTGAAAGTTAAGGAGAATTTTCAAAATGAATAATTCGTTAATTTTAAAGAAATTTCTGGTGAAATACATGAAAGACTTCACTACATTAACTTCAAGTCAACTAGCGGGAAGAAATCTTACTGGAGGACCTAGCGAGAGTTCAAGAAAATATCGATAATAATATTGGAAAAATTTATTCTCAAATTGATGTAGAAATCGCTGGTCGAATGCAAATGTTGAGGAGGAATCTATGAATACACCAGGACTTCTATGAATACACCAATTATTGACAGCAGAATTCATGTTTGCAGCTTCACTGCAGATATTAACACTTTTTTGTTAAACATATCTTAAATTCTAACAAATATATACATACATTTTGGTGTTAAATGAACGCTTTTTTTAGAAGCGACTTCCTACCAAGTGTATTAGACTTCACTACTCTCTTGTTCTATTATCAGACCGTGTAGCCAGTTTCACAACGCGTTTTTACCACAACAGCAAAATTGGAAATTTTGTTTTACCGCACTTTTTGGAAGAATTTCTTATACTGAATTACTGGAGCGTTTTAATTGTGGAATTGCTGGATGAATTTCTGGCCGATTCATATAAGAGTTACTTGAGGTAACGGAATTTCCGGACTTCATAACTTGAAATCTCTGAAAACATTTCTGGACGAACATTTGAAAAGGGCCTATCTGCTTTTTGTAAACAAACATGTTTTTGTCTCTGTAGGGCCCATCTGCATCCACCCACGCACATCAACACCCTTAACAGATAGCTTGAAGAACACTCTTTCTGATAAGGGTGTTGACGTGCGTGGGTGGATGCAGATGGGCCCTACAGAGACAAAAACATGTTTGTTTACGCAAAGCAGATAGGCCCTTTTCAAATGTTCGTCCAGATTTGTAAAGGAATCCCTCAAATCCTGCAGAAATTTCTGTTAGTGTTCCAGGACGATGTTCTAATAGATTCCATAATTAAGTTTTTCTGGTGATTACTGGCGGTTTCTTGACTTTTTCTGGAGAATGTTTGGAGAGTTTTCAGCGCTTCTTTAAGAATTTCTTAAAAAAAAATAGATAATTAACAGAAGCTATCATGGGAAATATGACTAACAAAATTCCTGGAACAATTTTTACCGAAGTTTCAAGAATACTTGCAGTCGAAATTGTTTTGTTCTGAGTTCGTCCTTCCCAAAATCTCCCTACAGACCTACATACTCACTTTTATATTCTCATGTGCTGCATATTAATCATGTCAGAGCATAATCCTATAGAAACATCAATTGACGTATTTCCGGAATAATCCTTGAAAGAATTCTTGAATGTATTCTCGTAAAAGCCTTGAAACTATCATTGGAGGAAGCTCTCGAGGTATCCCTGTAGGATAGATTCTTGAAGAATTTACTGGAGGAATTTCCGGAGAACTCTTGGATAATGGAATCCTTGGAAAAATCCATGAATTTATCCGAAGGAATTCTGGGAAGAATCTCCGGGAGAATTCCGAAATCCGAAAGAGTCTTCCCTGCATGAATTTCTTCGAAGGCAAGGAAATCTTTAACGTTTTCCTTATGGAATTCCTGAGTTCACCCCTGAAGAAACTGCTGGAGGGATTCTTGTTGAAATAATTAAAGAAATTCCAAGAGAAATTTCTGGAGAAATCCCTCGCGTAAAGTTAAAACAATATTTCAACTCTGTACGATACAATAGAATATAGAACAAATTATGTATGTATGTAGTCTACAAACGGTTGACGAAATAAATAAATAAATAAATAAATAAACATATTTTGGAAGGAATGAAGGAATCCTAGGATTAATCAATGGTTGGAGGATACCCTCGAAGTATTCCCGGGGGAACTTTTAAACGAATTCCTTTTCAATTTTTGGACGAATCGCTGGAGGACTTTCTAAAGAGGTGTTCCAAAACATACCTGGAAAAACTCCTAGTGGAATCTCTGGAGGTGTTCCTGAAGAAAACCATAGATAACTTCTTGAAGGATTTCTTGAAAAAAAAAATCTCGAGATATATTCCTGAAGGAATCGCAGGACGATTTTCTGAACAAATTTCATTGCAGGAGTATTCCTCTTGGAACTCTTGAGGTAATTAAAACAAAAAAATCTGCAGGGTGCATCCCTAGAAAAAATGATGGAAGGTTTTTTGGAATTTTTGAAAGAACCCCTGAATAAATTTTTGAAAAGATCCCGAGAGGAATTTCTGATAAAAATCACAAAAGCAATTTCTAGAGAAATCCCCGGAGCATCCGCTGGAGTAAACCATGGAAACCATGGAAAATAACGCAGGAAGAATTTCAGGAAGAATTACTTGAGGAATTCCAGAAGCAATTCTCAGAGGAATTCTTGGAGGAATCCATGTAGGAATTCCTGAAGGAATCCCAATAGGAATTCCTGAAGGAATCCCACTAGAAATTCCTGAAGGAATCCCACTAGGAATTCCTGAAGGAATCCCACTAGGAATTCCTGAAGGACTCCCACTTGGAATTCCTGAAGGAATCCCACTAGAAATTCCTGAAGGAATCCCACTAGGAATTCCTGGATGAATTCTTGAAGGAATAGCTGGTTGAAATCCCGGAAGAATTATTAGGGGAATTTCTGCATGAACTCCTAGAGGAATTTCTGGAAGTATTTCTAGAGGAATCCCGGAAAAAATTTCCGGAGATGCCCCGGAGGAGTTCATGCGGGAATTGCTTGAGGAATTCTTAGATGAAATGCTGGAAGAATTCCTGTAGCAATTCCTGAAGAAATTCCTGGAGGAATGCTTGGAGAAATTCCTGGAGGAATGCTTGGAGAAATTCCTGGAAAATTTCCTGAAAGAAATCCCGGAGGAATTTCTGCAGCAATGCTTGGAGGAATGCCTGGAGCAATTCCTGGAGGAACGCCTGGAGCAATTCCTGGAGGAAAGCCTAGAGCGATTCCTGGAGGAATACCTGTAACAGTGCCTGGAGAAATCCCTGCAGGAATGCCTAAAGGAAGCCCTGGAGGAATCCCAGGAGAAATCTCTAGAGGAATTCCTGGAGCATCCCAGAAAAAAAAAAATATTGATGAATTCCTATAGGAATCCCTGAAGAAATTGTTGAAGAAATCCCTACAGAATTTCCTGGAGCAATTTCTGGAAGAACTCCTGGGGTTTTTCCTAGAGGAATTCTTGGAGGTGTTCCTGGAGGAATACTTGGATGAATTCCTGGAGAAAAGCTCTAAGAAACACTTGCAGAATACCTGGAGAAATTCGTAGAGGAATGCCTAGAGAAACTTTTGGAGGAAGTTCTGGAGAAATTCCTGGTGGAATCCCTGGAGGACCTAGAGAAATGTCAAGAAGAACTTCACTGGAGAAATTCCTTTAGTAATTCCAGGAGGAATTCCTTAAAGAATCACTGCAGCAATTCGAGGGTTAATTTTTGGAGGAATCCCTGGAGGTATTAATGTAGTAATCCTGGAGGAATTCCTAAAGGAATCGTTGGAGGGAATTCTGGAGGAACCTTTAAAACAATATCTAAAGGAGTCAATGCAGAAATTTTCTGAGGAATCCCTGGAGAAATTCCTAGAGAAATCTCTGGAGGAATTTCTGAAGGAATTCCAGGAGGAATTCGCGAAGAAATCCCAGAAGAATGTACAGGAGAAATCGCATAAAGAATTCTTGAAAAAATCCTAAAAGAATACCAAGAAGAGTTTTTGGAGGAAACCCTGTAACAGTTTCTAAAGGAATCTTTGAAGAAATTCCTGAAGAAATCCCAGGAGGAATCCCGGAAGCAATCCATAGAGGAAATCCTAAGGAAATCCCTTAACATTTTCTGGACGAATTCCTGAAGGACCTGAAAGATTTCAAGAAGCCTGAACAATTCCTGAAGGAATGTCAAGAGAAGGGAGAATTTCCAAAATTATCTCTGGAGCTGTTCCTGAAAGAATGCCAGAATGAATGCTTGGAGGAATACCTGGAGAAATTCCTGTAGCAACTCTAGGAGGAATCTCTGAAGCAATCCCACGAGGAATTCCTTAGGAAATCCCAGGAGAGATTTGTATACGGATTACTGGAAGAATTTCTGTGGAAAACATTCTGAGAGAATCAATCAGTGCAAATTATTGCAGGAATCTTTAAATAAGCTCCTCAAAGATTTTTGGTGAAAAATTTTGAAGGAAATCCTGCATTAATTTTAAAATAATCTACGGTAGAAATATTTCGAATGATTTCACATCGTATTATTCGAGTTATTCCTAGCGTAATTCTTGAAGAAGTATCTGTAAGAACAGGAACAAGCCCTGAAACAATTACTATCGGAACCCCACAAGACGTCCATGGAGGAGTCAGCGAAGGAGAAATTCCTGAATAAGCCCCTTAAAAAGCTCCTGAAGAAATATCTGTAAGAATTTCATAAAGATATCCCAGATTTTTTGCGCTTAGCGTGATGTTTGTTTGAATAGAATACTAGTGAAAATTCATGAATACATTAGTGTTAATTTTCAACCCCGCTGTTGGGGGTAATTAAGCCACTGCATCCAATAAGCTGAACTTTTGTGTCGTGATCTATCTGTGTACAGAATTCCCAGTACAAAACTCAGTTTTCTTCTTTTTGAAACACGAAATACCTACCTATTCAACGCAAAATTTTAAATATTTTTTCCATTAGATTCATTCTTAAAAACTTTTTATTATTTTTCATAAAAACATCGATTAGCGAAAAAATTTCTACATCAGAACAGTTCTTACCTGATTTGTGTTGATTTTCGATTCCATTAGCCAATCTCGATCCACCACACAGCCAGTGCGTTTATCCAAGATCCATTCATCAGTTTGCGTGATAGCACCTCACATCCTCACTGTAGTGTAGTGTAGTAACGGAGCAATGCGTGCGAGAGAACCCAAGCGAGCGAGAGCATTCACAATCAAAACACTGCTGCAGACCCACACAGCGATAGCGCGATCTTCTTCTCCCGAACACTCTCCGTCTAGCGAGCAGAAAACATTCTTCCACAGGCAGTGTATCAAACTTCTTCCTCTCTCTTTTTCCCGCACATTGACCGCCACCGTCAGCTTGCTTCTTTTGAATCACCGATTTTTTCAATCACTAAATTCTCACACGAACGGCACACAACACATCCTCTCTGCGATTCACATTCTCACGACTGGATGGTGTGTGAGTGTGCTACGCTGCTGCTGCTGCTATCATCCGCACTCTTCTGTTGCGTGTGTACGGGCGGGAGGAAGACAAAATTTTCTTCTTTCCTCTCTGCTGGCAAGCACACAAAATCAGTGAAAAAAAACGGAAAAAAATGATCCCAAAATTTGTATGGTACTTTTTGCACCTCTTCTTCTCACACTATCGATTGCTGCCCTGAAATTCACTAATTTTCACTGCCACCCGGGGCGCATTTCAACGCTTTTTCCTATGCACTGGCTTCGCGAAGCACGGCGCCAACTGCACGTGCCAAAGTTTTCACGCAAAAACCAATCCAAAAATCGAACTTTTCACTGCATTTTCCTGCGCGAGAACGCGGACGGACGCGCGACCGAGACCCAAGCGAACGATACGAACCGAATGAATGGAATGGAATGGAGAATGGCTCTCAAATGGCTGCAGACCGACCCCGATCGACGACAGAACACTCTTGTCGGTTGGGTTTTCAATGGGTTGAAGCGAGAGGGGGCTCCGTGAGACAGAACAGGATGCAAATACTACACTGCTGAGTGACAGAGATGTTTTACTATCTCTATCTCGTTTACTCCAACGTCTGGGTCGACCCAGAGCTAACACACACCACCGCGGGAGAAAATTTTACCTGTTACTACGAATACTACGCAAAGCACCTCGAGCGAGAGCGATTGCGTTGTGCGGTGTGTAGGTATGAATGGAAAACCGCGCTTGAACGGGACGGCGATGATAGCAAGTGCATCGTGTGTTGCATGCCGTTGACGTTTTGATGAATGGGGAGAACGGTGCTCGCAGAAAACGGGGATGAATGAACCGTATGATGGCGGCCCGATGGAAATGCGATGGTTGGAAAAGGGTGTGGATATGCCTTATTGAATTTTATTTGAAAGAGCGTTTATGCAACAAGATGTAAAAAATATCAGTAGGTGTTTAGAACAAACTGTAACCTAGAGTGGGTCATCGTTTATATGGAAAAATGAAAAAATCAATGGTATCCCATCAGATCAAAGCTTTTTTGATCCCATTTCAGGACCCAAGTTTGTATGGGGTTTTACATCAGAAAATACACTTTTTTGCATTTCTCTTATAACAAGCTCGGGTTTTTCTAAAACCATGTAACCGATAAAATAAAAACATAGCCTAGGGTGCCCTGTAAAACTTTGTCGAAGACCGCGAAGAGATCTGATGCTTATGAAAAAAGTTATAGCGTTGGTATTGCGGAGATTCCACCTGTTTAGACCCCTGCGCAAAAATTAGTTGCGTGGATTTTTCTTGCGTGAGCCCACAGATATAAAAACAGACCGCGTCCTGGTGAATATTTTTCGCTGTGTTGTTAGGTACACATTTAGTGATAGTTTTGAATTGTAAACAAACATTTATAATACACCTACGCTGAAAATGAGCCTAATAATTTATTTGCGTCGGAATTTATAAATCTTCACAACGGGCAATATTGCTTGGCGAAACAGCATGATTTTGTTGCTATTGTTACATTAATGACCCGATTTTGTCAGCCCCTTTTCAGAACACATATTTTGCTCTCCTCAAAAACCTGAATAGTTTTTCATACTTCTTATCCCTGCATCTTCTACATTTAAGCTGTAGTTTGATGATAATCATGAATAAATTGGTAGAAGTTAGACTGTAAGATAACGAGAGCAAAAAGTTTGTCACAAAATGGGGCTGACAAAATTGGGTCCTTACTGTATTCCTTTACATGTTAAAACATAAACACATGCATGCGGTTCGTTGGTTATAATTATTTTCACAAGCATATAATCGCTTTGCGGTTTTCAACAAAGTTTTTCAGAACATCCTAGCACAGAGAAACAGACGTCACACTCTGCTTGCTTCCCATCGAACACCTTTTTAACGGTTGATTTAAATATTCGATAGTAGGTCGATTAGCCACGGGTGGCGCTGGCATCGTTTTTGCTCCTGTTTGACGTTTGCTCACTACCGCCACCCAGTGATGGCCCGGCCAACCACAGTACATTTAGCATAGGGCGATTGCGTTTTCTTGACGATGTTTAAAATGAAATTTGTTCCAAGTGTTACGTCTGTTTCTCTGTGATCCTAGGCTATCATTTTACATTATCGGTTAAAAGGTTTCAGACAAACTTTTTCATTTTATGACAAAAATGCAAAAAAGTATGTTTTCCCATACAAAATCCTATACAAATTTCAATTGCAATGCGCAAAGTGTAGACGCAACCGATCGTGCTCAAATTTTGCACAGATACTCAGGACCCGAAACGGAACCGAAAAAGCTTTGATCTGAGAAAACGGTTCCGATGACCCACACTAGTAACCACACAAGAGCTGGAAAAGCCACTGAAAACAATCACAAAACAGTTCGCAAATAAAAATTTGAGACAAATTAGGGGCCGTACACAAATTACGCCACGCGTTTAGGGGGTAGGGAAGGTTTTGCAGAGCGTGACGACCCTTACAAAAAAATATTGAGGTCCCATACAAAAAGTGTGACATAGAGGGGAGGGGGAGTTGAAAAACGTCAATTTTTGCGTGACATAATTTGTGCATCACCCCCTATAGCCAGGGATGGATATGGGAAATCATGAAGATAGAGCCGTCGCATGCCTAGTTTTGGCGTCATGGTCAAAATGTCCTCGAAACAGGTTCCTCCAGGGTACATGTCGGTGGCCACGGGATGTCACTGGTCATTTTCATGGTTTCTAAGATAATGGATATGGAAAATCATGAAGATAGAA
>NC_085138.1:94631974-94871265 GCF_035046485.1 Aedes albopictus | reverse complement strand
ATCCAAGAACTTCTGGAGTTGTTCTAGAAATTCTTGGGTGATATTTGTTCATGGTCAGAATTTAATATTGCTTTGCAGGTTCACCAAGTCCTCCCTCTGCAGGGTGAAGCAAATGTTGTTGGCTTTTGAAGTTGGTCTCATCCAAGAACTTCTGGAGTTATTCCAGAAATTCTTGGGTGATATTTGTTCATGGTCAGAGTTTAATATTGCTTTGTAGGTTCACCAAGTCTTCTCACTGCAGGGTGAAGCAAGCGTTGTTGGCTTTTGAAGTCGGTCCTATCATCCAAGAACTTCTGGAGTTATTCCAGAAATTCTTGAGTGATATTTGTTCATGGTCAGAATTTAATATTGCTTTGCAGGTTCACCAAGTCCTCCCTCTGCAGGGTGAAGCAAATGTTGTTGGCTTTTGAAGTCGGTCTTATCCAAGAACTTCTGGAGTTATTCCAGAAACTCTTGGGTGATATTTGTTCATGGTCAGAGTTTACTATTGCTTTGTAGGTTCACCAAGTCCTCCCACTGCAGGGTGAAGTAAGCGTTGTTGGCTTTTGAAGTCAGTCCTATCATCCAAGAACTTTTGGAGTTATTCCAGAAATTCTTGGGTTATATTTGTTCATTGTTTTAATTTGCTGTTGCTTTGTAGGTTCACCAAGTCCTCCCACGGCAGGGTGAAGCAAATGTAGTTAGCTTTTGAAGTCGGTCTTATCCAAGAACTTCTGGAGTTATTCCAGAAATTCTTGGGTGATATTTGTTCATGGTCAGAGTTTACTATTGCTTTGTAAGTTCACCAAGTCTTCCCACTGCAGGGTGAAGCAAGCGTTGTTGGCTTTTGAAGTCAGTCCTATCATCCAAGAACTTTTGGAGCTATTCCAGAAATTTTTGGGTGATATTTGTTCATCGTTTAAATTCGCTGTTGCTTTGTAGGTTCACCAAGTCCTCCCTCTGAAGGGTGAAGCAAGCGGTGTTGGCCTTTGAAGTCGGTCCCATCCTCCAAGAACATCTGGAGTTATTCGGTATTATCCAAGAACTTCTGGAGTTATTCCAGAAATTTACTATTGCTTTGTAGGTTCACCAAGTCCTCTCTTACTGCAAGGTGAAGCAAGCAAAGATAAATGCTTGGGTGATGTTTGCTCATCGTCATAGTTTACCTTTGCTTTGTAGGTTCACCAAGTCCTCCCACCGCATGGTGAAGCAAGTGATCGGGGCATTTGATAGGTTCCACCGTTCAAGAACTTCTGGAGTTACTCCAGAAATTCTTGGGTGATGTTTGCTCATCGTCATAGTTTGCCTTTGCTTTGTAGGTTTACCAAGTCAATTAGTTCTAGTTTAATTAGACCTTTGGAATTGGTTCCACCATCCAAGAACTTCGGGAGTTACTCCAGAAATTCTTGTGTGATGTTTGCTCATCGTCATAGTTTACCTTTGCTTTGTAGGTTCACCAAGTCCTCCCACCGCATGGTGAAGCAAGTGATCGTGGCATTTGATAGGTTCCACCATTCAAAAACTTCGGGAGTTACTTCAGAAATTCTTGGGTGATGTTTGCTCATCGTCATAGTTTGCCTTTGCTTTGTAGGTTCACCAAGTCCTCCCACCGCATGGTGAAGCAAATGCACGTGGCATTTGATATAGGTTCCACCATCCAAGAACTTCGGGAGTTACTCCAGAAATTCTTGGGTGATGTTTGCTCATCGTCATAGTTTGCCTTTGCTTTGTAGGTTCACCAAGTCCTCCCACCGCATGGTGAAGCAAGTGTATTTGACCTTTGGAATTGGTTCCACCATCCAAGAACTTCGGGAGTTACTCCAGAAATTCTTGGGTGATGTTTGCTCATCGTCATAGTTTGCCTTTGCTGGAGTTACTCCAGAAATTCTTGGGTGATGTTTGCTCATCGTCATAGTTTACCTTTGCTTTGTAGGTTCACCAAGTCCTCCCACCGCATGGTGAAGCAAGTGCACGTGGCATTTGATATAGGTTCCACCATCCAAGAACTTCGGGAGTTACTTCAGAAATTTTTGGGTGATGTTTGCTCATCGTCATAGTTTGCCTTTGCTTTGTAGGTTCACCAAGTCCTCCCACCGCATGGTGAAGCAAGTGCACGTGGCATTTGATATAGGTTCCACCATCCAAGAACTTCGGGAGTTACTCCAGAAATTCTTGGGTGATATTTGCTCATCGTCATAGTTTGCCTTTGCTTTGTAGGTTCACCAAGTCCTCCCACCGCATGGTAAAGCAAGTGTATTTGACCTTTGGAATTGGTTCCGCCATCCAAGAACTTCGGGAGTTACTCCAGAAATTCGTGGGTGATGTTTGCTCATCGTCATAGTTTACCTTTGCTTTGTAGGTTCACCAAGTCCTCCCACCGCATGGTGAAGCAAGTGATCGTGGCATTTGATAGGTTCCACCATTCAAGAACTTCTGGAGTTACTCCAGAAATTCTTGGGTGATGTTTGCTCATTCATAGTTTGCCTTTACTTCGTAGGTTCACCAAGTCCTCCCACCGCATGGTGAAACAAGGGTATTTGACTTTTGGAATTGGTTCCACCATCCAAGAAATTCAGGAGTTACTCCAGAAATTCTTGGGTGATGTTTGCTCATTGCCATAGTTTGTAGGACCTCTGCAACGAATACAACAGAGAAGTGAGTATGGTGCATCATTTTCGAGCAAATCAATGTACAACACTAATGCGTTTTGTAATTCTTTATATTTTCAAGTTTTAGAAATTTACAGTAGAAATGTGGGGTGTGCCTCATCTACCCCTTTTGTCGTCGCACTAGGCAATCATCTGAATTAAAAAAAAATAGGTGACGTTGGGATGGTAAGTCAACTGGCTCAATCCGTTTGACTCGTAAACTGATCGGTCACCGTCTTCCTTGTGTTACATTGGGCCGGCTTCCGGCCAAGGTTATCGATGGAAGCTAGGTTGCCGTCGGAATCTTACTTCGAGGACATCCGATGCTGCATCCGTTTCGTCATCACACACATCATCTCGTTCGAGTATTTTGCGCTTGAATTTCCTATTAGGGAGCTTGAATAGTAACTTCAACTGTTGTTCTTATGGGTTCCGTTGGGACCCGCTTGGATACACCTACATCAGCACCATTATCTATTAGATCAATGATATATAATTAAACCAAACCGTTATCTGATCAAATCGATTAGAAATCACGAAATCACTCGCGCCGGCCAAAACCGAGGCCAAACAATAATAAAAACTAACCGTCACTTTGACATTGACTTCTGTCAAACTGAGGGGTCGGTCATAAACTAGGCTAACAAACGAAAAGCCCCATATGCCGGTCACAAATGATGCCGTGGTCACCAAAAAAAATACAAGTTGTATATCGTTATCGTTGGGTTTATGAGGCAAAAAACATAGAAAAATTGAGAGTTTTTGAAAATCGGGTTTTCATGCATTTTGGGCTTGGCTAGGGATTTGAAACGTCAAAAAACGCAGTAGGCAAAACAAAGTTTGCCGGGGACAGCTAGTAATCTTTAAAATGTTTATGATTTAATCCTTTTGGGTAAATATTTTAACGATTCTGAGTGTTATTCGTCGAAAATAAAAATCGCCCAATCCAATCAAATGTCGAACAGCTCTATTTACTCCGCTCAAAACAACTTGTGACATTTCTCGACGTCAAAATCAGCTGTTTTGCCTTCGTGCAGTGCACTGCCTGGATATTCTCTGGTTATGCTTGTGTTTCATTTGGGTTTCCGGAATATTTTTAGAAATTATAGAACTTTTTGTGGTGAGTATATTAACTGTTATTGTACCAACAAAACTATTTATTACAACACAACTACTTGGTATAGATCGTTTGTTGGCAGACAAGTTAACTTATCGCTCATTAGGCACCATGGTGGATGCAAAGTTAGAAGCTGTGCCGCCGGTGGAAATCGACGAGGGAATCTTCAAGTACGTGCTGATCAAAGTCTACGGCAAGGAGAAATCCGATGGCAGCGAGCCAAGTAAGAACATTGTGCGGGGTTTTGCACGGGCTAACTGGCACTCGGACATCTACGACGAGGTGAGCTCGTCGCTGGAAGGTCTAGGACTGGCGACGGAATGCCTCGGAGGAGGTCGGATCGAACATCGGGCCGACCGAAAGTGGATCAAGGTTTACGGATATTCGCAGGGTTATGGAAAAGCCGATCACCTGGAAGCGAGACGAATTCTGCTGACCCAGTACGGTGGCTATGAGATTGAAACGTCGGACGAGGGCTATTGAGGTGTGCGGGGGCTAGAGCGATGCAATAAACGCTGGCTTGTCAGTGCAAGGTGTTGAATCCATTATTAGAGAAAATTCCCTGACGCTGTGAACCGATTGTGGTACGCTTATGTGGGACACGATCCTATTCACTCTCCCTCGGGTGAATGATGAATGGGTTCGTGTTCATGGCGGTGGCGATGAAATAATTTCCAAAATGAATGAGAACGTGCCTCTGGAGCCGTCCTACTGATACTTGATGATTCTTATAGCTGTATACATCTCCTCTTGATTCTCAATGCAATGATTATTCTTGATAAAGGCAAGGTGGAATAATTCAGGTATTTATTAGGTACAAATTCAAGGACTTAAAACAATACAGTTTAAAACAGTAGATCAGCTACCCTACCATGTAATCAGGTGAAGCTTCATGAGAGAGTATGACATACCATTTGCTTTGGTAATTATATCACAATCACATTTGAGTCTTTCGCTCATTAAGCACTTGCTCTAACTTAACGATAAATCCATCAACTTCCTCCCGGCTTATTCCGAGAGCAGCACTTGCAGTTAAGTAGGGAACTGTAGCGTCATTGCGGTGCGAACCCCACGCTTTGAACCGGATATCGGCAATAGTTTTCTCCTCCGTCCCACTGACCACGCGACAGCCGGACACTCCCCTACGATGTAGCATCGATCCGATCATTTGTACATTCGGACCGGCGAATGTTTTCAGAGTGAAGGCAATCGAGATGGGGTTCCTTCCGGAAATGACCGTTTCACCGAATTTCTTGGCCACTTGGATCATTCGGCTCAAAAGGTACTGATGATGCTCTTTCCGTTTTACGACCAGATCTTTATAGCCGGCCTTTCCCAGGGAGAGTAGAGTCATAAGGACATCTAAGGATTGTGAGCTGGAGGCTCTTCCGGGGTAGAATTTGGAGACTTGTTCTACAACTTCTGATTTGAATGCTGCAATTATGGCACCTCCAACCGGCACCAATAAGTTTTTGTCTGTACTTTGAATGAATGCGTCAATCCTCCCGGACTTGTTGGCTTGTTCAAGCTGATGTGCAAGGTAAGTGCTCTGTAAGCCATATGCGTTATTGACCACGTGAGGAATTTCCCACCTACTACACAGTGCTGATAATTCAACAATGCTATCACATGTCCGAGGAGCAAAACAGCTCGTAGTCGACAAAACGCAGCAAACATTTTCCGGTCCAAGTTCCGATATCTCATCCCGGAAAGCCCGCAAGTCCGTCCCTAGAACAGCATCTCCTCTTTCTTCCGCCGAAACGGTATCGATCACGACCGGAATCAATCCGGCCGAACAAACACTCTTGAAGCAAGACTGCTGATCTATCCTGGACCAAAGAACGTACCTGGCTTGTGGTCGTTCGGCTTTCAATGCCAGCAGGGTCATCATCACGGCCATTCCAGTGGCCATCGGGACCAACAGAGCCTTCCGGCAGCTTGTGACCCCCGCCTCGCGAACCCAATCCAGTAGTAAGGCGTTCGTCAGGTTGTTCAGAATAGTGGAACCGGCAGCTTTGGGTTGGGCGTCAGTTAAGTTGCCGGATCGGCCAATTCCGTGGGCAAAGTTGTAGTGACGTCGTCGAACTAGATCTGCAAATAAATGCACATATTGTAACATACACGGAAGCTCCTCACAAATAACTTGCCCCGGTGAATAGTTCTAGATAATCAAGTCCATTCTTACCGCAAACGACTCGGGCTTCGCGTTCGCCGACACCGCAGCGATTCAGGAAATTGTTGCTATCCATCAATGCCATCTCGTTGACGAAATATTCAATCGTGGCATTGTCCCAGCCGTGTTCCGGAAGTTTCTTCTGCAACGACAAACATCGTCGGAAACAATTATAAATGGGACCCATGTCCACGCCAGCGTCACCAGTCACAACTTACCTTTTCCAGCAGGACTTTGATCTGTGTATCCCGATGGGTGCGAGCGTCGTTCGCCATGGAGAGATAATTTGCCGGTACCAAATCCGGTGCGATCGCTTTCAGTGTGGAATCGTTCATGCTTGTGAAGTTGAACTTATTTTAGAATAGTTTACAAACTTTACGTTATCAGTAGGTAATAAAATTACATTAGTATCACATAAACAAGAAAGGCGTTCGTCTGCGAATTTTTAGACGATTTGAAACTTTTTGCGAAGATTGCTTTGATGCAGTGTTGCCACATTTTTTTCGGTTTTCATCTGTGATTTTGGTCAAAAAAATCTTTTTCATCTGTAGGAAATTTCAGAAAATCTTAGTAAAAATCTGTGTGGTACCTTGTGGTATGCACATAACAAATTATTGTATTGCTCTATTACGTTTAGCGTGTATGTTTACATTGAGTATCTGTCATATGTGGAGATGTTGTTATTGTTGTCTGGAGTGTGAATCATTGTATGTAATACAGTCGGAACCCGCTCGTTGAGCCACAACCTCCACCCAACCAACGAATTCGATTCGCTAGTTGGGTGAAGTGACAGCAGCACAAGGGGCGTGCTCATTGTTTTTTTTTAATCATGTTTAGGTTGAAATCAAAAAGGAAAATTTTTCAATTTGTTTCACATTCAGAGCAAAACTGATACGTTTTGCAAGATACATATATGGCCAATGCGAGAAATAATTATTTTCACTCATTTTTAGTCGGTGAAGTGAAAATATAGATGTTTATGAAACCACCCGGACCAAAAGCAAGCACAAAACACTTTCAACAATCGACAAAATAAAGATTGCCGATGTTTTGCATTTGTTTCGAAGTAATTGTACATATTCTTTCTTTTTTTAGGAAATATGAAATATAAATTCTTTTCGATTATTAGTAAAGTTTAAGAAACCAAAAACTCATTAGCTCGCCCCTCAGAATTACAGATTGGTTGTCATTTTCAGTTTGACATTGAATTATGACATCCAGGTACTTTTTAGTTGGCTGACAGCTCAACCAACGGGGCCCCAACTAAAAACCCGCATAATCACGAACTGTACTGGTACTGCTTACCATACTGTTCAGAACCATTTACTACAGTATCTCAACAGCTTCGTATAACATCCAAAGGAACAGTAAACCAACAGTACCGTAAACGGTTTCAACAGTTTGATAGATGGTTTTTGAGAAAATTACAATATGGGGAATAGGCGGTTAAGTTATGTTACAATAAGAAAATGCTCATTTTCTCGAACAAAATTTTTGCAATACTGTAAGCCATAGTGTTGACATACTATCCATTTTCAGCAAGGTTTACTGCATGTCAAACTGTTTAGAAATTGTCAAACCGTTTATTTGGGGAAAATTTTCGACGGTGAGGCAGACAGTTCATTAATTGTGAAATAAAGTTCAATAAACAGTATACAGTAGACGTTCGATAAGTGCAACATGTTTATGTTTCAGTTACCGAATGAAATTCGCTAACTGCAACGACTGACAGCCGTCAAACAGTTGTCAATTGCTGTTGGACGCAGCCAGAATGCACTCAAAAACATCGCAATGCAGCTGTAGTGCATCCGAAAAACATCGCAACTCTGTTGACGTTCAGTTTTTGACAGACAGCGGTGCGATAACTGCAAAATTGTTGCACTTAGCGGACTTGCAGTTAAAAAGCATTGCAGTTAAACCGTTTGCACCGAGCGAACGTCTACTGTACCTTATTGTTTGAATCTAGTATTATGACAAATTTTCAATTCAGGCAATTTACTATTTTCTAGTAGCTACTTCCGAAAACAATTTCAATCGTAGAATTTGACACTACATAAAAAATACTTTTTTTGCGGAAGCAGCTACTAGAAAAAAGCAAATTGCATCAAAAAAGTAACAAATAATCTTAATGAGTTTTGCATATATTGACTAAAACATCAGAGCAATATTGGGTACATTTGGAAGACACGTTTTCACTTGAAAAAGCACAAAATTTGATATTCGTGGGACCACAATAGATGGCATAGAATGTTGATGACGACCTGGAGTAAGATATCAGGCAGCGGTGCTGTCAAACTCAATGACCGACGGCATTTCCCACGCATATCGAAGAAACTGTCCTCAAACTATCGCAGAAGCAGCATGACCTTGGTTCACGTCCGATATTCAGCGGGATTGTACGTGTCCATCTGATCTTCGCACATTCACAGGTTCTTTGTAGTACTGGATTTGCAACATCCCGCTCAAACGAGCCTCATGTGCCACTCCCCGGCCTCCTGATTCGATTTCCTTCGACACCTAAAACAAAACGAAACAAAGTTCAAAGATTTGAAACCGTTAAAACAAGAAAAAAATCTATTTACCTTTACGATCTGCTCCAAGGTTCTATTTGTTCTGGTCAAGGTTCTGGTCTATTATTGATCAGTCTACACGTCCGTCCGCGCAGGAAATCATTTTGAACCGCCGGATCGTTGTCAGATTTCCCTTGTGTTGCTTCCGTGGTGGCGTTGTGGAATTTGATGCTTTTTCATAATGCGGTTGCATCATCCATCGTCTTTCGTTGCCTCACCTATCCAGATCGCTGGGGATTCGAGTGCTATCCAAGATGCAGCAGGAAATACCGGCACTTTTCAGTTCTACTTTTGGAGCCGGAACGCCGGAACTAAATAAACAAAACATGACTGCGGAGTTGTGATTAGAAATGAAAACACACAAAACTTATTTTGCTCACAACTACCATTACGCGATGCAACAGTTTGTCAAATTGTTAAACAGATGTAATGTATTGTAAAATGTACAAGTATTCGTGTGTTGTGCAAATATAAAAATCGACCATTTGGCAGAAGGTCATCATATATTGCCACAATTTCAAACAAATGCTCATCTCCATGTTGTTCAACAATGCTTTCATACTATAATATATTGTCAATATATGATGTAATTTGCACACACTGTTATTTATCGTGCTCAGTTTTGAGTTACATATTGTACAACACAAAAATAACTGTTTGTGATAAGCTTACAGTAACACTTAGATGCAATCTATTGTTTGGAGTTTATGGCAAACTGTATTTTTCTATGCGGGAAGTCACCCAACTATTAAGCCCCCAACCAGCGGGTCATGACTGTATTGAAGTATCGGTAATAAAGTATATACAAATAATGAATACAGTTGTTGAATAATCATTACAGAGAAAGATTCTCACATTGGCGACGAGAACGGTGAACAGTGCATGTGAAATTAGTTTAATTTCGGTTCGGGAAGTGTTGTCTTTGGAAAAAGAAAGAGACGAGTGGTGTGTGTGTGTGTGGTGCATGCAGAGTGGTGATGACCTCCAGGTGATGACTTGTAATTGAATTTCAACATTGGAATCAAAAAGGTAAATATTGTGTACTAACTGTTCAATATGAATCAAACAATCTATTTGTATCTTCGACTAATGACAATGATCAACCTGTGAGAGATTTTGATGGTGATCGGTATTGTTTAGTTTAAATCGATGACAATCACTATTGTCAGATAAAGAAATAAAGAACTGTGAAGAAAATCTAAGTTTTGTTGATTGTGATATCGATACTCGTTGAATGAGGTTGTTCACCTAAATCTAGACTTAAATGCTGAATGATGAATGAAGTATTGATTTGTTAACCGGTTGGCCGAGGAAGGCGTAGAGGTAAAACAATATTTTGAAATCAAATTTTGCCGTTGCTGTTAAAAGCCAGTGAAGGCGATGAAAGCCAATGAAGGCGATAAAAGCTAATGAAGGCGACATTCTTGAAATAGCCGTAAAAGGCGGAAAGGATTACAGATAGAAAAGCCGTTGAAGGCGGAAAGCAGAAAAAATGTTATAGGCAGAAGAGCCGACTAAGGCGAAAAACTCGATGGCAGAAAGATCCGTCGGAGAATGAAAAGCTGTTGAAGGCGGAAAAAGCCGTTGAAGGTGGAAATGCCGTTAAAGGCGGTAAGACCTGCAAGGCAGATATAGTCGATTCTTTGTAGAGCCGTATAAGTCGAATTGTTTTAATAAAAATTAAAGTACTAAAAATGCAACAGTGTCGTAAATTTCGTAAGAAACAGATTACCAGCCAACGCAGATTTAAGGGCTGTTTGCAGATCAGAAGGAATTTCTCGGCCTATCTTGATGCATGGGAAATTCCTTGGCTGAATCGCTCAAGTTCAAGAAACCGTTTTTTCTTCGATTGCAGTACGCAGTTGCGAAGAAATGACAGTTCAAATGGCAGTCACCATAGAAAGTTTCTGCCAGGAATCGTTCTAGAAGTTTCTTGAGCGATTTCTCTTGAACTCCAATCTGGGATTTATAGTTAAATGGAACTATTAAAAATTAAATTTCACACCAATTAAGTGGCAGCTGAGAAGGCGAAAGACAAAACTAAACTTTAGGCTGAGCGTTAGGAACGAATAGTATTTGAATATGTTCCAAATGCGAATATAACTGAGCAGATACTGAGATTGTTGTGGACCCACCTCAGGTGATATATATTGAAGTTATCATTGCTCAGTAAAGTATAATAAGTCTACGAGACGTAAAAAGGGTTGGCTCTTGAAACCAAATTAACATGAAGACATGATTTAACTAATGCTTTGTCCTCTCTTACAAGACTTGAAATGTAACTTCAAGATGATTAACATCAATGTGTGAGAATAATTAAACTGTATTGGTAGTTTGCAAGATAGGAAGTCGAAATGACAGTTAAAGCATTCGTTGAAGCTAGACGACATATTCAGAGCAGTTGCTAACCACTAACCTGTTAAGTATCATGCTAGTCAAATGGCTAGTGAATTGGTTATTTAAAAAAAAAATCGAACAATAAAAAAATGAAACTTTTCGGCTTAACCAGAAGTCTCAGGAATTCGAGTAAAAAGCGCTTTATAACTTATTGAATGCCACTAAATGTTTATGCGATTCAAGTACAGTGAGTTCTTGAGTAATCACTTCTGAAGTCTTTGAATATAAAATGAATCGGGTGTGGTCAGGAGGGGCATTTTGACTTATGATTACCTAACACTGGATATAGTGCCATTTTTGCTAATAAGTGGGCCATCTTGCCAAGAACTGTGGTACAAGTTAGAGAACAAGGTACAGCAGTACGCTGTTGTTATTCTGCACAATAATTTCCTTACAGGAAGAGACAAATTTTGATCAGTTAAAGAAGTATTGAAACTATTATTGAGGAGAATAACGTACAGTATATAAAAAGCACAAGATATTGGAATAATGAAAGATAATCATTTCTGTAACTACAGGAATAGATAAATCTAATGAAAGCTGGATTATGAGGTTGTTTTTCAGTCGAGCTTATTAATGCAAGCAGGTACCATTTACTAACATGTTACCTTGTTTGAATTTTTAGATTTCATACACTGAAAAAACTGCAAATATTGTATGCATGTGTCACACACATAGATTTTTGCAATTTGTCATAGATAACCCTTTTCATGTTTAGATACACATAGTTTATATAAGGTCCATCGATTTTATGTGTGATCCAGCGTGGAAAACGAGTACGTGTGTACAAATAAAATTTATATATTAAATCCATGGATTTTTACCAATAAAATGTGTGTACATGTATAAGTGATATTTGTGTTAATAAGTTCATTGAAAATTTGAATAAAAATGTGCTTTAAATAGTTTCAGTACATAGAATTAAATTGTAGAGGCAAGCGTAAGGGCCATAACGACACAGACAATCACGGTCAGTGTGCACTACGTCAGACTTGTAAGCGTTAACAAAAAAAAATGAGGATGTATTTCATCGAAAAGATGTGAAATAAGTGATATGATAGACAGATGATTGGGCTTTGCAATATTGCAGAATATTCTAATCCGATCCAACGAATATTATCAATATGATTAGCATATGTAGAAAATCAGAGTTACTTAAAGATAAAAAGTTCTAAATTTTGACGGTACATTGAATGCGAATAATTTGGAAAAGGCTTGTTGAAATAGCCTCATTAGGTATCTAGAGTGAGAACATAACATGTTGAGGGGCTTTTGCAATATTTTGGAGGTACACCATGAAAATAAGTCCTACAGTTCAGAACCCAAAAGAGCGACATCAAAGGAACAAATTTTTGGTTTTGTAATGTTAAAATAGGTTTGATTGAGCACGAATCACCAGTAAATGCGGGAAAATTTGCCTCGTAGAATGTAAACCTATTGAACGACCAAACCGTAAAAATAAACTCATTCAGTTTGAAAGGTAAATGGTAAATCATGAGAATTCCGAAATTATCGGAAATATGATTCCTAAAAACGTGGACACCTATATAGGTGAATCGTCGAAAAGTGCTCCAATAAGATGATCGATTTATTTTGTTATCTGAAGAAAATTGCTTTGTATATAATAATTGGCTACTAACTATCATTACGTTTTCGGTTGGAAGCCGAAGTGACTGGCGGTGCGAAAATTGATGTATAACCGACTTATAAACATAGCAACTCGATTCAGATTAGTGCTAATTTCAGCTCTTAAGTAGCCTAATGATGCGCAATACCAGCAACCGGTGCGCTAGTGCGGGTGCGAGTTTTGTGAACAATATGTATTAAATATAATTCAAAAACTGGATGTTTTCATTGCCACACGATATACACATGCAAAATGGTCATTGGCAGAGGAAGCTCTCAGTTAAAAACTGTGGAAGTGCTCATTGAACTCAACAAGCTGAGAAGCAGGCTTTGTCCCAGTGAGGACGTTACGCCAAGAAGAGGAGGAGGATGTTTTCAAGTTTTCAAATTACTATTTAGCTAAAACTAGTATTACAAATATTGTTTTGGACAAGTGACGTTTCTCGAAATCCTGATTTGATTAAAAAAAAGTATCAATCCCTTCGATATTTAGAAAACAAAATCTGTAAAGCCAAACTTCTGAATATATTCTGAATAAGAAACGAGTTCCAGCGAAGTTCGCTAAAAAAAACATAAAATGAAATAGTGTTTGTATGACACTTGAATATTGATAATATTTCCACTGTAACATTCGTGCCGTGTTCCGACATATTAGTTAAAAAAAAATGTCTGAATAATAATCTGAATATACATACCTTTTGTATGAGATTCTTCTATGAAAGGACATGTCAAAAAAAAAAATCAGTGGGCAGTATACAATGTTTGCATGCTAGCTGTCATTGAAAACATTTGAGAAGAGGAAAGCAATTCAATTAATTCATCAGCAAAGGTAATATTTAGCTTGACACTCAGTATTAAAAATATTTTGGGATTTAGGAAAATACTTGGGTCAAAATAATATTTCTTTTTAGGTACGACCATAAGTAACGGCCAAGTAATTTACCAAAATGCCGAGCAGAGATGGATGACCAAATGGATGACTGTACTACTAATTCTGATGTGAGACTGAAGCGAGACGTTCATAAACTGAGGAGACTATAAGCGAAAACAACGTGGAGTGACCTTGCTGCGGATCTGGAGAAAAAACGAGATGTGGTACCTTGTGGTATGCACATAACAAATTATTGTATTGCTCTATTACGTTTAGCGTGTATGTTTACATTGAGTATCTGTCATATGTGGAGATGTTGTTATTGTTGTCTGGAGTGTGAATCATTGTATGTAATATTGAAGTATCGGTAATAAAGTGTATACAAATAATGAATACAGTTGTTGAATAATCATTACAGAGAAAGATTCTCACAATCTGTGATAGGTTAATGTCTTCAAAATCGAATATTTTTGAACAATTTGTTTAAAAAACGGAAAAAAAATGGCCAAGACACTCCCAGGTTGCATCTGAAGATCATCAGAAACCACAAGAACGTCGAAAACAATGCGCCTGAGGCTTGACCTAGGCCATCCAACTAGAAGATTTAATTTCTATTATTTAAATTTGAGTACCAGAAAATAACAATAAAGCTTTTTTCACAAAAGTTATTGTCATTGTTTTAAAAATCTTAAAAATCTTTTTTATTGCAAAAATCTTTGATCTATGATCACAGATATCTGTAGCCGAAAATGGGAAAAAATCTGTGTAATTCTAGGTAAATCTGTGTATGTGGCATCACTGCTTTGATGCTCTTCGCTTTTTGATTTGCTCGATAAATTGTGCGTGCGCGCGCGGTGCGAAGGTGACGAAAAAGGGAAAAAATAATGTTGGGCGATATTTTTTGTTTGTCACGAACGTTACGAATCTTTCGTTCAGTTTCAGGGTTGACTTCTCATGGGAAAGTGGGAAACATTCACAAAATATAGATATATTTATTTAATTTATATTATTTAATCAAGCAATCTTTTCTGTAACGCGAGTTAAAACGAGTTTCTTCCCCTAATAAAAATGTATTATATACTGGCGATTGGGTGAATGATTGTATCATTCCGTTTATGATCAAGATGATAACCCGAAAGGGTTGTTAAGCACGTTGTATCATATTTTTCTATTAGGGTCGTTGTTCTTCCGAATCCAGTGTCTGCGTTTCCACTTGCGCTGTGTCTGCCCGAACCAACAAATCTGCCCACTATACACTGCAAATTTTGTTTACTGATATTCAGCAAACTTTGCTGATTTTTTTTTGTGCTGATTTCATTCAGCAATGCGCATTTACTGAATATCAGCAATTATTTTTCAACTTGCTGAACCATCCAGCAATTTTGACAGTTGTTCAGCAACGTTGTGCTGAAATTCAGCAAAAATTTTGCTGAAATTCAGCAATTTATTTTGCTGATTTTTTTTTGTTTTTTTCACCTGCTAGTGATTGATACATTATTTAGAAACCGAAACATCTCTGCCAGCAAAAATCTGATTGGCGCTCACCACATGTTATGCTATTTTTCGCGAAAACAAAAACATCAAAAATAAATAATAACAATGACTGGCCCACCGGTAGAACGTCCCGTAAAATACCTTATGAGCCTCTGTACGAATTTGCACTGTCCTGCTCACTCCCACAGACAATTTGGAAACACCGCGCACAGTAAAAGCACAGACAAACAGACGTAACACTTCGAACATTTTCCGATTCAAATCATAGTCACGGAAACATATTCGCCCAATGCTAAAAGGACTAAGTTTGGCCGACCATGCGAGCGCCACGGGTGGGCAGTTGGCCAACTATCATATTTTGAAAAAGACCGATAAATCGGTGTACGATGGGAATTATCAGAGTGTTACGTCTGTTTGTCTGTGGTAAAGGCCACATTTGACTTTTACTGTGCGAGCTGTTTTCAAATTTTCTGTGGGAGTGAGCAGTACGCCAGATTCGTGCAGAGGCTCATTGTCAAAAGTGAGAAAAAAAAGGAAAAAAAAAAAACATGTTGTTAAATCTCCTGTTTTTTTTCTAACTTCTTTCGCTTCCATTGAAGTTGCTTTTTTGTATAGATAGTAGAGTAAACATAGATCCGTGTTGATGAATCCTAGGGCTAAGAATCTCGATTATACTGATAAAAAATTAATTAATAACATGCACATTATGATGGCTTACTTGCGTTGCCTATAAATAAGAAATACCACAGAGAACAGACGAACATGCTCGAACAAAATTGCTTGAAAATCTTGTGTAAAGAAAAAAGAAGCTCAGTAGCGACATCGACGATGATTTTCCCACTCAAAAACTTGTTTCGACATCATGATGGCGCTTTCTGAAGAAATATTTCACTAGCGCACCTTTAAATTTTCCTACACAGATTCTGAGCTGTATTTGCTTAAATAACAAGATGTTTATGATTATTTCACTAATCCAGCAAGACAATTTGAGCAACCCATTGATAATTAGTTTCATTACCTTCAATAAGAAACTAGTTGAACAAGAATTCGATTATTGTTTTCCAAGTGTAGGGTCTAGCTCGAATCCAAAGTAAGATTCAATCCTGGATTCAATAAACCACGATCAGATGATGAACGAGAAATCTAATTCTTCAATTACTTGCGCTCTGAAACAGCGTCTTTATATCACCACGTCCCAGTCAATTCTGCCGTCCAAGTAGGTCCCCGACTACTATGACCGTTTCTTCTCGTTGCCCCTAACAACGAGCACATGTTTCGGGAAACTGAAGCAAATCATCTACTCATTATTTTAGAATACCATTAGCAATTTCCTACAATCCTCCTTTTGCTTTTTTATTCCATAAGTGTAAAATAAAGTATTTATTGTAAAACGCTTCGTTACAAAATCTCTTTCTGATTGTTTGTTCTTTATTTCAAGTGCAACTTATCTACAGTTTTGTAGCATTGGTCATTTTCTCCGCGAGTCTACCCTATTTCACAAACTTCTTTATACTGTTGCTCTGGTTTGCCCATGTTGCTAGTTTGAGGTAACTTCTACACTGCTGCCCTAATTCATCCGATACTCCTTTATATTCGCGTCACAATGCATATGTTTTATTTTATATGTAACTTTTTATTGTTTTCTTTACTCATTCCATTTCCACTTTCGTTTTAATCACTGTGTTCCCTGAATTGCCTTTTTTCATGTATGTAGCAGTTTTTTTTTCGAATGAAATTGTCATACTTCAGTCCAGCGTCCGATGTTAAAGCTGTAAGTAGAACTCTGCGGTATAACGTTCAGCTCTGCCATCTTACCACTTTTCTGTAAGCTGGCTGATATGGATGATTGTTTCAGCTCATTCTAGAATCTATATGTTGTGAAGATCGCATATAGCCCTTCTTCTTCTTCTGCGTTATGTTAGTCCTGTTACTGACAGAGACCGAGTGCGGATGGCAGCAGCTTATGCTATATCGCCAGCACATTAATAATTATTCAAATCTTTCCCATTTACGCGAATCGCGAACAACAACTCACGAGTGCTGACTAATTCAACATTACCAACCAACAACAGTCTGCATATTCCAGAATCACTCATAAATACCTACCGCGCATTAGATCACATTTGAATATGAGCTTTGAATTCCATCACAGTAGGCACGTAGTACAATGGTATCCTAGGCAACATACTTTACCACCTCAATTTTCAAAACAAGACACTTTTGCAAAAAAAAACGTTTTCTTCTACTTCCATTTTTTTAACTCTCATAGTTCTGGACAATTATGCTTCAAATGCAACATAATTCAATGCAACAATTATTTTAGGTAAACTCTCCCAGTTTAGGCTCTGCCAACATGCAGCAAATCAGTGGATCCTCCCGGTTCGTCCAAGTCCGCCTCCAAGTAAGTGGACTCTCCCAGCCCAGACACTGCCATCATGCATTTTTTTTCAACTTTAGTGGACCCTCCCAGTCCGGGTTTGTGAATACCGGGCAACTCACTGGAACAATCCGTTCCCAGCCATCTTAGCAAACTGCAGTAGAATCACTTGGCATAATACGGAACCTCACGGTGATGGCGTCTTGCTCCGCCAACAGTCCACTCGTCAATGAGGCAGCATCACACTGACGACGACCCCGTCATGGTGCTGGCTGTCACTGATGCTTGCTAGGGGAAATACACGCATGGGAAATGCTACTCAGCTTTGTTCATACCCCACATTCTCCCTCTTCTCCGAAAAAAAAAAAGAAAAGTTTTCGACTAGCAGGCTTGTTATTTTTACGCTCAAACCCTCAATTTCGTTCTCTTCATCCTTATGGCACCAATGCAACAAGATACACTTCAAGATACAAGAATTAAGACGAATGGCCACATTTACTTTTTTTGTTTAGTAAACGCACTTTTGTTAATATCGAACCTATATCATTTGATTGATAATTTGCTATGCTAACCAATCATCTATGGGGTTTTGCCGAGCTCCAATAAAAATAACTACAACACACGCAGTTGGGTGATGCGTCTTCTCTCCTTCAAGCGCACGTCTCGTTATGTAGCCGGCCCTGGTTTTCTCTCACTCAAATCAATCGTTCTTCACGATTGCGAAAATTCGACGCATTCACTGAAAACGAACATATTTTGTAAGAATTATTTGTCAAAAAAGAAAAAAAACAAGAGATTAACGAATTTGAGATTTATCAGACTAAAGATTCCGTTTATCATACAACTCCATTTTCAATGCTTCAATGTGATGGTACAGATGGACCATATATAACACACAAATGTCCTTCATTATACGAAAATAGATTCTACAAAACGAGTTCAAAAGAGGTTCTACAACATATTTTCAGTAGATATGTTTTCATTGCGTACTTCGAATTTTAAACTGTTTTACGATATGCAATTTTAATGGGCGGTTTTCATTACACGTCCCTGCATTTTCCTCACGCACAGCTTTCGGCAGTTATCATGCAACGCCATTTCCTTAGACGGGTTTCTTTACACATCGCTGCATTTTCGTGATGCAAACAATTTTCGGCAGTTTTTCAATAACATTTCCTTGGACGGATTTCATTTCACGTCCCTGTATTTTCCTTATGCAGAAAAAAATTTCGGCGGTTATCCAACAACGCCTTTATCTTGGACGGTTTTCACTACACGTCCCTGCATTTTCTTTATGCAGAATAATTTTCGGCAGTTATCCAAAAATGCCGTTTCCTTGGACGGTTTTCATTACACGTCCCTTCATGTTCGTTATGCAGAAAAATTGTCGGCGGTTATCCAACAACGCCTTTACCTTGGACGGTTTTCATTACACGTCCCTGCATTTTCTTTATGCAGAATAATTTTTGGCGGTTATCCAGAAATGCCGTTTCCTTGGACGGTTTTCATTACACGTCCCTGCATTTTCCTTATGCAGAAAAATTTTCGGCGGTTATCCAACAGCGCCTTTACCTTGGACGGTTTTCACTACACGTCCCTGCATTTTCTTTATGCAGAATAATTTTCGGCGGTTATCCAAAAAATGCCGTTTCCTTGGACGGTTTTCATTACACGTCCCTGCATTTTCTTTATGCAGAATAATTTTCGGCGGTTATCCAAAAAATGCCGTTTCCTTGGACGGTTTTCATTACACGTCCCTGCATTTTCCTTATGCAGAAAAATTGTCGGCGGTTCGAAACGCCATTAATATGCCCAACCAAAAACCCGAGCAAAAACCAACCCAACCAACCAACGCCGCGAGAATTTTACGGCAACATTCACAATAGTCAAACACCTCTACAATCATGCACAGCAACCTGTTTGCATTTACCGTTCAACCGAGCGACAACACGAGCATGTACGATCCGAGGAATCAACGAAAGCGCGACCATCCATGCCGAGCAAGAACATGAAGAAACATGCATGCAATCATCGACCGACTACCTATCCACAGCGTGCTACCAGTCGACAACAAAAATCAACCACGTCACCGCGCCTATGTTCATGTGTTTGTGCTAGAACCAAGGCTAAAACAGAACGCGGTTGGCATGACAAAAACTTTCCGCGCTCTAGCTTTCGTCAGGAACCGCAGAATTGCAACACCCACTTCACTGTGTTTGCAGCACCACCACACACTTCACACACCAAAACGATTGGTTTTCTCTCACTGTTTTTATGCCAAGTGATTCTACCTATTTTATGATTAACTTGTTATTGATTATGATGCACTCCTGGCAGGATCGCCAATGTGAATACCGGGCAACTCACTGGAACAATCCGTTCCCAGCCATCTTAGCAAACTGCAGTAGAATCACTTGGCATAATACGGAACCTCACGGTGATGGCGTCTTGCTCCGCCAACAGTCCACTCGTCAATGAGGCAGCATCACACTGACGACGACCCCGTCATGGTGCTGGCTGTCACTGATGCTTGCTAGGGGAAATACACGCATGGGAAATGCTACTCAGCTTTGTTCATACCCCACAGGGTTGTACTGCCTCTTTTGGTTATGGCATCGTATTTAAGCATTTTCTCACATAGTGGACCCTCCCGGTCCGGGTTTTACTGAATTCCTTCAGTAATTATACCGCATTCAAGCGAATTACCACAGTGGACTCTCCCAGCCCGGGACTTTTTCAACGCATTTAAGCAACTTCTCATAGTGGACCCTCCCGGTCCGGGATTTACTGAATTCCTTCAGTTCTGTAACCGCATTTAAGCATTTCCTCAAAGTGGACCCTCCCAGTCCGGGGTTTACTGAACATTTTCAGTTATTACAACGCATTTAAGCAACTTATTTCAGTGGGCTCTCCCAGCCCAGGCTTTTTTTTCGCTTTTCAGCTTCAACTTTGCTTTTTTTTTAAGCTTACCTAAGTTTATCCTCATCGCCATATTGTAGGGTCTAGCTCGAATCCAAAGTAAGATTCAATCCTGGATTCAATAAACCACGATCAGATGATGAACGAGAAATCTAATTCTTCAATTACTTGCGCTCTGAAACAGCGTCTTTATATCACCAGTAGAATAACTAGCCACAGAAGTCCAATGTCGCGACTATTCGTGTGACTAACATCTAGTTTGCCACGTCCTTACAGCGTCAGTAGCGGTTCTAGAAGTGTCAAAAAATTTTATTTACCAAAACAAAAGATCCTCTATTAGCTGGACAGTTGAAAACAATCAATTATAATAATTAAAGTTATAAATTTAATTAAATAGGAAAAGTGACTACAGCGCCATTGGATTTCTAGTGTATTTCTATTATATCACCACGTCCCAGTCAATTCTGCCGTCCAAGTAGGTCCCCGACTACTATGACCGTTTCTTCTCGTTGCCCCTAACAACGAGCACATGTTTCGGGAAACTGAAGCAAATCATCTACTCATTATTTTAGAATACCATTAGCAATTTCCTACACCAAGTAAAATCAACACATTCTCTTGGTGGAACTATACTAGGGTGCACACTTGGTGACACCAAAGATAAATGCTGGTTGGTGACACTAGCGCCAAAAGGTAAAACAACGGTAAACATGTCAATTTCTTGATTTTGCTTTGGCTGACCAAGCCATGTGGGAAATTACACTGTTGAAAATGCTTTGACATCCATGTGCACAACAGAACATGTGCTCGATGAACAAATTGAGATTTGAAATTATGAAAAGAAATCCACGTACTCCGGTGAGACTCGAACTCACGACTCCCAATTCGCTAGACGGGCGCTTCTACGGTAAACAATTTGTACCCCGATTTGAAATTTGACAGCGCCGCGTAATGGCCACATTCCCAGTTATTTCAAAACAACCGTTGCAATGCTTTACACAATAGCACTACATGAGCTTGGACGTCTGTTCTCTGTGTTTAAACCATACAAAGCAAAATAGTTAAAGCAACATATATTTTTCCATTCAGCAGGAACAGCCCCTTGGGATATCTCTACGGATTCAAATGATATGGGAGGGTTATGATTTAGCGGTGACGATACTCCTTTGCATGGTGACGTCATCAAGAAATCGCTTTCTTTCTCTCCTACAACAAAACAACAGGACTATAGATAGTAGAGTAAACATAGATCCGCGGACACCGCTGACTAAAATGTTTCAAGCGTGTAAGTAGTAATTTTCAAGAGTGTGACGGTTGATGATGACGTCATACCACCGACGAACCGACGTGACAGTGGTGTTTCAAAAGTGTCCCCCCTAAATTTAACGGTCGACCAGCAAAGCGAGCGAACGCTTCTGTCAAATCAGCACAGGCGCGAACCTTTTCCTATATGAATACACGGGGGTTTGGAGTCAAGCTATCAAAACAACGCGAACCGTTATAGAGGAGGCGGTAGTGTTCGGCTATTTTTCATCATGGCGTCGGGGACAACAAATTTGAATTTATTTGTTCTAGCTGTCACGTCGGTTCGTCGGTGGTCATACGTTCCATTGATGTTATCCAAATCGTGACGTCATGCTCGTTTGGATACAAATTTTGACAGTTCGTTTGGATACAACGGATTCATCAACACGGATCTATGTTTACTCTACTATCTATAAACAGGACCAACACCTGTCAAATTTGACAGGTACTGGTCCTGTTGTTTTCAAACTCTCCGAAAGAGCGAAAGAGATAGAATTTCGCCGTGAGGTGATCTATTGCAGGAAGCGATGCAGGAGAAGCAATATTCATGGTCGGGAAACATTGCAGAAGAGGAGGGAAATTAGATGGAATTTGTCCTAGAACTATTGAACTATGAGAATTGTGTCTGATATCACCACAATCAACATGAAAGCCTTGAAAGATTCCATTATATCCCTCAACAACAGCATTCGTATATCACAAATTATCGCGTTCCCGAACATTGATGTTAAAGTTGATTGATTGTGACCGACTTTACGCAGTTTTGGTCGAACTCAATTTTGATTGATATATATAAACCACGCCATTGACACGCCTATACTTATAGCATGGAGTGACAGTAGAGACATTAGGGGCCCAATTTCGTTTGATCAACACATTTTGGGGCCGTCTTAACAAAAGAGATAATCCAATATAAATCCAATCCAAATCCAATCCAAATCCAATCCAAATCCAATCCAAATCCAATCCAAATCCAATCCAAATCCAATCCAAATCCAATCCAAGTCCAATCCAAATCCAATCCAAATCCAATCCAAATCCAATCCAAATCCAATCCAAATCCAATCCAAATCCAATCCAAATCCAATCCAAATCCAATCCAAATCCAATCCAAATCCAATCCTGTTGAGCAGAGCCTAGTTAAGTCTAGAGGAAATCCCTCTCAGACGCGACCAACTTACCACCAGCAAAGACTGAAAACGAATGGGAAGTGTCCTAGTGAAAATCTCACTCAGGTTCACAATCACCACAACCACCAGACCGTAATACTTGTTAAATCAAACACTCACACTTTAACTGTTGAAAAGCAGTGTATTGATTACTTTCTAGAATGATACAGAGTTATGTGTATGTGCTTCATCCTAACTCTAAGCCTACCAGGAACGTTAGTGATGTGTGAGTTTAATCTAAGCCAAGATCTAAGCATGATGGATAAGTTAACTCTCTTTCTCTCTACGATTCTCTCCCGCTCGTGATCTCGTTAATCAATGTACACTGGAGGAAATTGACTCCTTAATTCTATTTCAAAAAATCCAAATCCAATCCAAATCCAATCCAAATCCAATCCAAATCCAATCCAAATCCAATCCAAATCCAATCCAAATCCAATCCAAATCCAATCCAAATCCAATCCAAATCCAATCCAAATCCAATCCAAATCCAATCCAAATCCAATCCAAATCCAATCCAAATCCAATCCAAATCCAATCCAAATCCAATCCAAATCCAATCCAAATCCAATCCAAATCCAATCCAAATCCAATCCAAATCCAATCCAAATCCAATCCAAATCCAATCTAAATCCAATCCAAATCCAATCCAAATCCAATCCAAATCCAATCCAAATCCAATCCAAATCCAATCCAAATCCAATCCAAATCCAATCCAAATCCAATCCAAATCCAATCCAAATCCAATCCAAATCCAATCCAAATCCAATCCAAATCCAATCCAAATCCAATCCAAATCCAATCCAAATCCAATCCAAATCTAATCCAAATCCATTCAAATTCCAAACCAATCCGAATCAAAATCCAATTCTATTTTAATTCAATTCCTTTCTGTATAGATTTTTTTTCCAGATAACGTTCAGTTTCAGTTTTTTTTTCAAAGCAGACTTGCAAGTTTGCCGAATATGGGATTTGAGAAAAGTGAAATTCAGTATTCAACTTATGTCTGAAACAGTCCTGGGTGTCATCACTATCATAATCATAATGTCACCCAGGAACAGCACCATATTAATAAAATATTTTTGCTTTAATGCTTAGACTGTAGTTTACGGTGACACAATGATTGTTACCTCATAAATCCACCGTAATGCAGTAAACACATATACGCCCTCGCGTTGCTGCTCGCTCAGTACCTACGGTGCCAGGGCTCCAATTTCACTACCAGTCATAAATAGAGGTGTTCAATAATTGCATTTTTCCTGTTTATAGTCTTGCCAAGAAAGGTCCGCGGCCCATAAACCTCCGAAGAAAGTTAAGAATTTGTTTGCTTTATCCGACCATTTTGCGATCACCTAATCCCATTAATGCCTACCTGAATACCATAGTACATATATTTATGTGCCGGATTGGTGCTCTGGTGGAGCCGCTAGGAGCTAAGCAAGAGGTACAAGCAGGTCACAGTTTTGCTTGTTCCCAATCGGATGGTTGCACTGTCCGTACCTGTCTAGAGGAGGGCAGTAAATCTTCCTTGGGTTGGGAAGTGCTGTAAAAGTCAAATCGCGGGAGGCTCGTTGTTTTCGTTCGCTTGCAATTCAATAGGGACTTATAGGAACCATTGCTCTGTAAGTACACCTACTTTGGCCCATAAACTGCATCCATTTGCATCGGTTGAGTTTGGGTGCGGATGATTCTGAGGAGTAATAAATTTTTATGAGTGGTTACCGTTCCTGCGCCTAAGAATGAGATTTGGTCCAAAAGAACCCAACAAACATTATTGTTGTACAACAGCTTAATAAGCCGCTCTTAAGCTTGATTTTGAACATTTTGGCTGAATAAGCTGTTATTCAGCTGTCATTGTTACCTGGGAATGTGGATAAAAATAGTTTTTGATTCACAGGCTGAGAAAACCATTTGTCAATTTCATCTTCGGTGGAAATTCTAAAGACATGACGTCTTATGATCCAGACGAATTTCCAGAAAAATATTTAAAAGATAACGAACGGAACCTCGAGTTAGACGATTTCCTTAAACCTGAAGATGAATTGATCTGCAATGTCGCCTCTTCTTCTGGACAAGACTACACGGTGGATGCGCTCTGTACATCTCTCCATATCGAGCCGGGAAGGAGGGACTCAATTGACTTTGCTAATTGCACCCGCAATTTTCTCACTTTTCTTTCCGTTCCACAGTAATTCGTAAAATCGTAAAATTGAAGGTAGGTACGTGCATACAGATTTTGCTGTTTTTTTTCGGGGTGTTTCCGTAATTTTTCAAGGTTGTAAAATTTGCTCAATTTTCTATGGCTTCGACCGTGATCTTGTACGACGAGACGGACCGGGGTTCGTGGAAGTCATTTTTTGGAGCGAATTTCGTTTCGCATGCCTTCGGCAGGTAGAAAGGTTCAAACTTTCATCACTCGAGCCGAGCTGCTCGGCTGGTTCTGGATGGTGTTCTGAATGAGATGCAATTGGAAGTGATTGGCCTTCGCGCGTGAAAGGAAGAAGTTTTTCTCAGGAAATGTTTGGAAATTATCATTACGATCACAGGGAATGAGCATCGAGTTAAATATGGGTTGGTGCTGAACATGTGATGCTACAAGGGAACGTACATAGATTACTTCTCAAGTAACACGCATGCCATATAAAATTACGGCTGCACAAGTTTTGATTGATTAGAAGTTAATTTGACGTATGCTAGAGTTACGTCAAATTAACTTCTAAACAGCCAAAACTGCTGTCGTGACTTGTGTCAGCTACTGGCAGAAAAAAAACCGATGAAGAATTAGAAATATAAAAATTAGAGGAAGCAAAGAAACAAGTCAGGTGGCAGAACAAGCAAACGAATCAGAAGGGTCAGTAGAATCATAAGAATAATCAAAATAGAAGCAGGGGAAGTTAAAGAAGCAGAAAAAAAGAATAAATAAAAGTTATACGAGGAACAGAGCAAAAGAAGCAGAATAACCAGAACAAGAGCAGAACAAGAACAGAGCAAGAGTAGAACAAGAACAGAACAATAGCAGAAAAATAGCAGAACAACAGCAGAACAATAGCAGAACAAGAGCAGAGCAAGAGTAGAGCAAGAACCAACTAACATTTTTGCTGTATTAGAGTCTAAGCGAGCTTTCTTCCAAGAGTGTTTGCTGCATAAGCTGTTATGCAGCTACTTTTGTTAGTATGGGAGCAAAACAAGAGCAGAACAAGTGCAGAACAAGCAGAACAAAAGCAGAACAAGTGCCGATCGAGAACAAAACAAGTGCATAACAAGAGCAGAACAAGTGTAGAACAAGAGTAGAACAAGAGCAGAACTAGTGTAGGATAAGAGCAGAAGTACCATGCAAGCAGAACTAGAGCAGAACAAGAACAGAACTGGAGCAAAACAAGAGCAGAACAAGAGCAGAAGAGTAGCAGAACAATAGCAGAAAAAAGCAGAACAAGAGCAAAGCAAGAGTAGAGCAAAAGCAAAACAAGAGCAGAACAATAGCTGAACAAGTGCAGGATAAGAGCAGAACAAGATCAGAATAAGAACATAACAAGAGTATAACAGGAAGCAGAATAGGAGCAGAGAATAAACAGAACAAGAGCAGAGCAGGAGTAGAACAAGAGCAAAACAAGAGAAGAACAAGTGCCGAACAAACAGAACAAGAGCAGAACAAGAACAGAACAAGAGCAGAATAAGAGCAGAACAAGAGCAGAACAATAGAAGAACATCAGTAGAGCAATAGCAAAACAAGAGCAGAACAAGTGTAGAACAAGTGTAGAACAAGTGTAGAACAAGTGTAGAACAAGTGTAGAACAAGTGTAGAACAAGTGTAGAACAAGTGTAGAACAAGTGTAGAACAAGTGTAGAACAAGTGTAGAACAAGTGTAGAACAAGTGTAGAACAAGTGTAGAACAAGTGTAGAACAAGTGTAGAACAAGTGTAGAACAAGTGTAGAACAAGTGTAGAACAAGTGTAGAACAAGTGTAGAACAAGTGTAGAACAAGTGTAGAACAAGTGTAGAACAAGTGTAGAACAAGTGCAGAACAAGTGTAGAACAAGTGTAGAACAAGTGTAGAACAAGTGTAGAACAAGTGTAGAACAAGTGTAGAACAAGTGTAGAACAAGTGTAGAACAAGTGTAGAACAAGTGTAGAACAAGTGTAGAACAAGTGTAGAACAAGTGTAGAACAAGTGTAGAACAAGTGTAGAACAAGTGTAGAACAAGTGTAGAACAAGTGTAGAACAAGTGTAGAACAAGTGTAGAACAAGTGTAGAACAAGTGTAGAACAAGTGTAGAACAAGTGTAGAACAAGTGTAGAACAAGTGTAGAACAAGTGTAGAACAAGAGCAGAGCAATAGCAGAACAAGAGCAGAACAAGAGCAGAGCAAGAGTAGAACAAGAACAAAACAAGAGCAGAAGAAGTGCAGAACAAGTAGAACAAGTATAGATCGAGAGCAAAACAAGCGCAGAACAAGAGCATAACATGAGCAGAACAAGAGCAGAATAAGTGCTGATCGAGAGCAAAACAAGTGCAGAACAAGATCAGAACAAAAGCAGAACAAGTGTAGAACAAGTGCAGGATAAGAGCAGATCAAGATCAAAACAAGAGCATAACTAGAGTATAACAGGAAGCAGAAAAGGAGCAGAGCAAGAGCAGAACAAGAGCACAGCAAGAATAGAACAAGAGCAGAACAAGAGCAGAACAAAAGCATAACAAGAGCAGAACAGGAAGCCGCATAAGAGCAAAATAAGAGCAGAATAAGAGCAGAACAAACGCAGAAGAAGTATAGAACAAGAGCCGAACAAGAGCAGAACAAGTGCAGAACAGGAAGCAGAATAAGAGCAGAGCAAGAGCAGAGCAAGAGCAGATCAAGAGCAGAACAAGAGCAGAACAATAGCAGAACAAAAGCAGAATAAGGGCAGAGCCAGAGCAGAATTGAAAAAAAATAAAAGTTATACGATGAACAGAGCAAAAGAAGCAAAGATACCACAACAAGAGCAGAGCAAGAGCAGAAAAAGTGCAAAACAAGAGCCGAACAAGAGTCAAACAAGAGCAGAACAAGAGCATAACAAGAGCAGGACAAGAGCAGATCAAGAGCAGAACAAGAGCAGAACAAGTACAGAACTAGAAGCAGAATAAGAGCAGTGCAAGAGCAGAATAGAGCAGAACAAGAGCAGAATAAGAGTAGAACAAGATCAGAACAAGACCAGAACGAGAGCAGAACAAGAGCAAAACAGAGCAAGAGCAGGTCAAGAGCAGGACAAGAGCAGATCAAGAGCAGAACAAGAGCAGAACAAGTACAGAACTAGAAGTAGAATCGGTGTTGGTAAAAACTTAAATTCTCAAATCTCATGCTTGAGTTATTTCACGCGCGATTCTTGTCTCGCCAAACTCACCGCCGAAAAAATCATGCATGAGTTGGCTCGCGATTTCATTGCGTTATTTCTAGGTGTTCTTATTATTTACATCAATGTTTTTAGGATTCTATGATAGAACAAAAGCAAACCTATCATACAACAACATTGGATGTCGTTCAAATTGATTTGGATTCGTTTTACAAGCGAACGAGATTTCGGCGCTTGACTCGTGAGAGCGAGATTTTACATGAAAATCTCACGCGTGAGAAAATGATTCAGAATCGCGCGCAAGTTTACTCACGCAGGAGCGATTCATGAGTGTGCTTTGAGTGTGATTTTACCAACACTGAGTAGAATAAGAGCAGAATAGAGCAGAGCAAGAGCAGAACAAGAGTAGTACAAGACCAGAACAAGACCAGAACGAGAGCAGAACAAGAGCAGAACAGAACAAGAGCAGAACAAGAATGGAGCAAGAGCAGAAAAAGAGCAGATCAAGAGCAGATTCAGAGCAGAACAAGAGCAGAACAAGAGCAAACCAAGAGCAAAACAAGAGCAGAACAAGAGCAAAACAAGAGTAGAACAAGAGCAGGACAAAAGCAGAACAAGATCGGAATAAGATCAGGACAAATGCAGAACAAGAGCAAAATAAGTGTGGAACAAGAGCAGGACAAAAGCAAACAAGTAGAACAAGAGCAAAGAGCAAAACAAGAGTAGAACAAGAGCAGGACAAAAGCAAACAAGTAGAAAAAGAGCAACGAGCAGAACAAGATCAGAACAAGAGCAGAACAAGAGCAGAACAAGAACACAATAAGAACAGAACAAGAGCATAACAAGAGCAAAACAAGAGTAGAACAAGAGCAGGACAAAGGCAGAAAAAGAGCAGAACAAGAGCAGAACAAGAGCAGAACAAGTGCAAAACAGGAGCAGAACAAGTGCAAAACAAGAGCAGAACAAGAGCAGAACAAGAGCAAAACAAGAGCAGAACAAGTGCAGAACAAGAGCGGAACGAAAGCAGAACAAGAGCAGAACAAGAGTAGAATAAGAGCAGAACAAGAGCAAAACAAGAGCAGAACAAGTGCAGAACAAGAGCAGAACGAAAGCAGAACAAGAGCAGAACAAGAGCAGAACAAGAGCAAAACAAGAGCAGAACAAGTGCAGAACAAGAGCAGAACGAAAGCAGAACAAGAGCAGAACAAGAGCAGAACAAAAGCAAAACAAGAGCAGAAAAAGTGCAAAACAGGAGCAGAACAAGTGCAGAACAAGAGCAGAACAAGAGTAGAACAAGAGCAAAACAAGAGCAGACCAAGTCCAGAACAAAAGCAGAACGAAAGCAGAACAAGAGCAGAACAAGAGTAGAACAAGAGCAGAACAAGTGCAGAACAAGAGCAGAACGAAAGCAGAACAAGAGCAGAACAAAAGCAGAACAAGAGCAGAACAAGAGCAAAACAAGAACAGAACAATTGCAGAACAAGAGCAGAATGAAAGCAGAACAAGAACAAAACAAGAGCAGCACAAGTGCAAAACAGGAGCAGAACAAGTGCAAAACAAGAGCAGAACAAGAGCAGAACACGAGCAAAATAAGAGCAGAACAAGTGCAGAACAAGAGCAGAACGAAAGCAGAACAAGAGCAGAACAAGAGCAAAACAAGAGCAAAACAAGAGCAGAACAAGTGCAGGACAAGAGCAGAACGAAACCAGAACAAGAGCAGCACAAGAGCAAAACAAAAGCAGAACAAGTGCAAAACAGGAGCAGAACAAGTGCAAAACAAGAACAGAACAAGAGCAAAACAAGAGCAGAACAAGTGCAGAACAAGTGCAAAACAGGAGCAGAACAAGTGCAAAACAAGAGCAGAACAAGAGCAGAACAAGAGCAAAACAAGAGTAGAACAGGTGCAAAACAGGAGCAGAACAGAACAAGAGTGCAAAACAAGAGCAGAACAAGAGCAGAACAAGAGCAAAACAAGAGCAGAACAAGTGCAGAAAAAGAACAGAACGTAATCAGAACAAGAACAGAACAAAAGCAGAACAAGTGTCGATCGAGAGCAAAACAAGTGGAGAACAAGTGCAGAACGAGAGCAGAGCAAGAGCAGAACAAGAGCAGAACAAGAGCAGAACAAGAGCAAAACAAGAGCAGAACAAGTGCAGAACAAGAGCAGAACGAAAGCAGAACAAGAGCAGAACAAGTGCTGGACAGAGCAGAATAACAAGAACAAGAGCAGATCAAGAGCGGAACAAGTGCAAAACAAGAGCAGAATAAGAGCAGTACAAGAGCAGGATAACAAAAACAATAGCAGAACAAAGTAAGTAAAGTAGTATGGTAGTTATTGAACGTCCCTTCAAATGCACATTAGGGAGGACCTGTTACAAATTTCTTTTGCACGCGCGGGGGTTATTAAATGCAATTTGGAGAACGGGTTCGTCGTTTGTTCGTTCAACTCACTCCGGGAAATATATCCGCACCGGGACAGGAAGGAAATAAGGCTCGCAATTGAGAACGGTGCTTGTTCTCTTTGCTCGTTTCTGTTGTGCATTGAATGCTTGGCATCGTTGGGGACGATGCATTTGTTCTAGCTGTAATTTTGAAATAATGCAGTTTTTTGTACTTTTCAATCCCTCTTTTCCGCTTTCTGCTGTTGATTTCTTCTTTGTTCGACACTAATAATGCGGATTTCCGAGTACTTACAATGTCTTCTTTTTCTCTTCATATTGACATAACGTTCTCACTGGGACGATGTATTAATCTTTTTGGATTTTGCTCTCAAATGTGCAGCAATGTTCATAATAACTCTTTATTCTGTTCCAGTTTACCTATAACTGCAGTTACTTAAGCATTTTTATTACACCAGTAGGAAAATGGTGTTCCAGTTTATTAAGAGAAAAAGTTGTAAATTTGCGTACATTAATGCATAAAAATACTCATCTGAAAATGCTTTCGTATCCAGATTCATTTAATTAGCATTCATCTTTTTATTGCCAATTCATCATCGTGAAAAAGTTCGAAATAATAAGTTTTATAATGCAATTATAAAAAATGAACAATAACTCCTTTTCCTTTTAACACCAACGCCAGACTGGGGAAGACTAAAAACGAAATCGTACGTGTATTTACCGCTACCGTTGCTCAAATTAAGAACATCGGATGCATCATAACAATTTACAACACCTGCCATTTATATGACTAATTGTTATTATTTTTATGGGTATATACAACCCTTTCCATAGGCGCTGCTGGCTGCTTTCGGGAAGGGCCATATCGTGATCGGCAGCTGCATCGCGTTCAAGATGATAATGATGATGGTGTGATGAATGACTACTGGTGGGGAGTGCTAACCATTTCTTTTAAGGGACCAGATCCATCATGCATAGAAGGGGCGTGCGCTGATCAAGATTTTTAATTTAGGTGAATTGTTGAGAACAGGGTGTGTTAACAGTTTGAAATGCTTTGAAATGCATTGAAACATTTTGAAACTATACTTACATTAAACTGTACTGAAGCCTTCTGAAATCCACTGAAACGCTTTTAAGCGCCTTGGAATCCATCAAAAAAGCTCCAGAGATTTCCGTACATTTCCCCTAAAATCTTCTAAATTCACCCGCAAATCTATGAAACCAAGGGCCACAGACAAACAGACGTAACACATGCGAAATTTCCATCGACCACGCTTTTAACGATCATGTCAAATTTTCATTGTTATGGCTTTCACAACCAGAGGCGCGCGCATAGTTTTTCTATGCGTTGCACAACACAGTGATTCGTGCAACTATTCCACCAGGTGATGGTAGTGTGAACTGGGCGATGAAATTCCATGAAAATCGTTCAATGTGTTACGTCTGTTTGTTTGTGCAAGGGCGTAGCCAGCTTTTCGGTCAGGGGGGGCAAGCACTCTTGGCATATTTGTACCTACTAGCACAAATCAACGTGCTAGTAGCGGTGACCAATTTCTGGAAGATTATTTATTTTGCACTGATTTTTTTGGTGATGTCTAAAAACATTCATAAGAAATTATAGCTGAACTCTTTTGGAAATTATGAACTCTTTTGAGGACTAATCAAGAAATTCCTGGTTCCTGTATAAGTCCTTTTAAAATTATCTTCCAATACTATTCGCTGGAGGAATTCTTCCAGAAATTCTCGAAATAATAAAAAAAAAAATCATTAGGTAATCCTGGAAAAGTCCTTGGGTACATCCCTAAAAAGATGATTGAAGGAATAATGAAATTTCCGAAAGAACTCCTGAATACATTTTCGAAGCCTGAAAGGAATTTCTGTAGAAATCATTTGAGGAATTCCTGGAACAATCTCTGGTAGATTTCCTGGATGAATTTCTAAAGAAACAGCTGGCTGAATCCCTGGAGCAATTCCAACAGGAATGCCTGGTGGAAGTCCTGTAGAATCCCTGATGGAATTCCCGGAGCAATCCCTGGAAGAATTTCTGAAAGTCTACCTGGAGGAATTCTTGTATAAATTATGGGAGGAATACCTAGAGAAATATCTGGAGACATCTTATGAGGAAATCCAAGAAGAAATCCTAGATAAATTTCTGGAGGATTCCTTGGAGAATATTCTGGAGAAATTTCTGGAAGAATTTTGAGAGGAATCCCAAGACAAATTTCAGAAGAAATCGTTTGAGGAAATCTTAGAGAAATTTCAGAAGGAATCCTTGGAGCAATGCTTGGAGAAATTCCAGGGAAAATCTTTAGAGAAAATCCTGGAGAATCTTCTAAACAAATTCCTGGCGTAATCCCTGGAAGAATTCTAGGATGAGACCCAGCACGAATTCCTGGAGAAATTTCTTGGATGAATTCTTGAAGCAATCCCTAGACAAATTCCTGGAAGAATCTCCAGAGGAATTCTGGAAGGAATAGGAAGCAATCAGTGAAGTACTAGATTGAAAGTAGTGAGCTGGATTTTTGTATGGTGAGATGATCAATTCTCCATTTCTGCAATGAAATGGCGCAAACAGCGTGGGTTATATGATTTCTTGACTAATTTGATGCTGTTTGAGCAGAAGTTTGTGTAACTGCATTGTTGTATTATTTATTTCTTGCAACTTCAACAACACAGTTACCCAAACTTTTGCTCAAACAGCATCAAATTAGTCAAGAAATCATATAACCCACGCTGTTTGCGCCATTTCATTGCAGAAATGGAGAATTGATCATCTTACCATACAAAAATCCAGCTCACTACTTTCAATCTAGTACTTCACTGATTGCTTCCTATTGCTGGAGAAATATCTAAAAATAAAACCCCAGAGAAATTCCAGGAGAAATTCCTGCAAGAACCCTTGGAGGAATTTCTGGAAGATTCGCTGGGAGAATCTCTGGGAATATCCCTGGATAAATTCGTGGAGAAATCCCTGGAGGAATGTCTGGAGAAATCCCTGACAAAATTCCTTATAGTATTCTTGGAGATTTTCCTCGGAGTATCTCTCAAGAAATTCCTAGAGTATTTCCTGAAGAAATTCTTGCAGGAATTGCTGACATAGTTTCCGGAGGATGTCCAGGATGTTCTAAAGAAGTTCCTGGAGGAATTCTTGAAAAAAAAAAAAAATTCTGTGGTATTTTCTGGAGGAATTCCTGGAGGAAACCTTGAAGCAATTAATGAAGGAATATCAGGTAACATTCTTGGAGAACTTCCTGGAGGAATCGCTAAAAAAATCCTGAAAGTATTCCTGGAGAATTTCCTACAAGAATTCATAAATTATCAAAAAAAATAATCCCAGAAGATTTTATGGAAAAATTCCTGGAGAAATCGCTGACATAATTGCTGAAGGATGTCCAGGAGCAATTCCTAGATAAATTTCTAGAGAAACTGCTTAAGGAATTCCTGAATAAAATCTTGGGGTAACTACTGGAGAATTTTTTGGAGGAGTTCCTTTGGGAATTGCTGGAGGAATCTTTGGAGGAATGCTTGCAACAATTTCTGGATGAATTTCTGAGGGAATCTCTAGAGAAACTCTGTGAGAAACTTCTGAAAAATCCCCTGAGAAATTCCTGGAGGAATTTCTAGAGGAATTTCTGGTGAAATTCCTGTAGAAATCCTCTAAGGAATTTCTGAAGGAATCCATGGGGGAATTTCTGGGGGAATCCTTGGAGAAATTCGTGGAGAAATCCCTGGAAAAATCCCTGAAGAAGTTCCTTGAAGAATTCTCAGTGGAAACTCCTGGAGGAGTCCCTGAAGCAGTTCCTGGAGGAATCTCTGCAAGAGTCCAAGGAGGAATCCCTAGAAGAATGCCTGGCTTAAAAATAAGTTGTTCCAGAAAAAAAAAACACAGAAGAAATTCCCAAGTTATGCCCTGCAGAAATTCTTGGAGGAATCCATGGAGGAATCCCTGGAGGATATCCTAGAGGAATGCCTGTAGGGATTACCGGGGGAATCTATAGAAACATTCATGGAGGAGTCTCTAGACGAATTCCTGGAGGAATATCTGGAAGATTATCTAGAAGCATTTCTGAAGGAATTCCTGGAATAATTCCTGGAGCAATCTTAGAAGAAATTCGTGGAGGAATCCCAGGGATAATTCCAGAGGAAATTGCAGATGGGGTCCTTGGAAAAATCCTGAAGGAATTCTAAGAAGAGTTCGTGGAAGAACTTTTTGAGGAATCTCTGTAGCAGTTCCTGAAGGCAGGGATGGGAACACTCACTTGCAAAGAGTTACACTCACTTGCTGTTTTCTCAGCTCAGAAGCTTGCAATCAAGAAATGGTGTATGGACGACTTTTGCCTTGTGGTTTTATCTAAAAGTTTGCCGAATAGAGTAAGGGTCGCACGCGCATACTAAAGCTGTGAGAGAGCTGTAAAAGCGACTCTCCACGAGGTGAGTGTAATTTACATTCACCTCGTGGAGAGTTGCCTTCGCAGCTCCCTCACGACTTCGGTATGCGTGTGCGACCCCCACTCTATTCGGCAAACTTTTAGACAAAACCACAAGGCGAAATTTGTCCATACATCGTTTTTTGATTGCTAGCTTCTGAGCTGAGAAAACAGCAAGTGAATGTAACTCTTTGCAAGTGAGTGTTCCCATCCTTGCCTGAAGGAATCCCGGAAGCTCAGGTAAAATATTATCTCCTAGGTGCCTATTTAAAAAATACCACCCTCGGCGAAGGCTGGTGCTTGAACCTTGTTATTTAGCGTAAAAGCCAACGCAAAACTCGTAGCTTCCGGGATGGTAGGCCCAGCTCTCTGGCGTCGTGGTTTTGTGTCAGGCCCTACGAGCCAGTTGTAAAAAGACAAGCGCCGAAAAGTCAACAAGAAAATAATGCGAACCGGTACCAATGGCGACGACCACAGCTTCGAAAAGGGAGTTGCGGTTGGAAGCTCGGTACGTGGAACTGCCGATCTCTCAACTTCATCGGGAGCACCCGCATACTTACCGATGTACTGAAGGATCGCAGGTTCGGAATCGTACCCGAGGAGGAATGAATAACTGACACATAACTGGAGCATACCAAAGTCAGGTATCATACCAAAACCAGGTATTGGTCGGTTGTCCAGGTATTGAAAATAACTTATTTTGGTATTTTGTAGGTATTGATAGAATACCTCAACGAGTTATTATTCTGGTTTTGAGGACTGATTGAGGTATTATTCAATTATGGAAAATAACTATTTGTATAGAAAAATCGCCGATTATTATTTAGGTATTACCATAAGTCATTATTTGCGTGTTATGCACAGGAAACCCATCAGTTATTATTTTAGGTATTTTACCTCTTATGCAGGGCTTCTCAATACCTCATTCAGGTTGTAGGTATTCGTTTTTCCATACCTGAGTTTGTTATTCTTCAGCTATTTTCTCCTGCTCGGGTAGCGCTGCAGGAGGTGTGTTGGACAGGATCTATGGCGCGAATGTAATCTTACCATCTACCAGAGTTGCGGCAACACACGTGAGCTGGGAACAGCTTTTATAGTGATGGGCGACATGCAGAGGCGCGTGACCGGTTGGTGGCTGATCGACGAAAGAATGTGCAGGTTGAGGACCATGGGTCGATTCTTCAACTTCAGCATAATCAACGTGCACAGCCCTTACTCCGGAAGCACTGATGATGACAAAGACGCATTTTGCACGCAGCTCGAACGCGAGTACGACCGTTGCCCAAACACCTACGTCAAGATCATCATAGGAGACCTAAACGCTCAGGTAGGCCAGGAGGAGGAATTCAGACCGACGCACAGTGGAAAAAAAAAAACAGTGCAAACCTACACTAAATTCTGTATCTCACGAACGCATCCGGCTTATCTAATGAACAAAACGGTTTTAGGCGTAAAATTGTTTAAACAGACCGCACGGATCATTATCCTGCTCATTTTGTCCTAATTCCCCAACTTTTATAGACATTTATATGGAACTAACTCTAAATCACTTATGAAACATGAATGCGATTTGCCTTGAAGGAATTTTCGGAAGGATTAAGATGTAGAGAATCGATTTAAAGAGATTGCAGTGACCGCATGTATGTATTTATGCTTATTTTACCCTAATTCCCCACATATTTTGAGTTTTGTATGAAATAAGTTCCATAACTCGCAAGGAAATTATGAGTGGTATGCTAAGCAAGGTTTCTTTAGGGGATTATGATACAAGGAATCGATTAGAAGTGATTGCAGTGACCGCGCGAATGTATCTATGCTCATTTTGTCCTTATTCCCCACATATATTGAGTTTTGTATGAAATTAGCTCCATAACTCTCAAGAAAATTTTAAGTTGTATGCTAAGCAAGGTTTCTTTAGTATGTTATGATACAAGGAATCGATAAGAAGTGATTGTAGTGACCGCGCTTATGTAATTATGCTTATTTTACCCTAATTCCCCATATATATTGAGTATTGAGTTTTGTATGAAGTTAGCTCCATAACTCGCAAGGAAATTATGAGTGGTATGCTGAGAAGGCTTGCTCTAGTGGATTATGATACAAGGAATAGATTAAAATGATTGCAGTGACCGCCTGAATGTTATTATGCTCATTTTACCCTAGTTCTCCACATATATTGAGATTTGTATGAAATTAGTTCTATAACTGATAAGAAACTTATGGGTGGTATGCTAAGAAGGGTTTCTTCAGTGGATGATGATACAAGAAATAGATGAGAAGTGATTGCAGTAACTGCTCGAATGTAATTATGCTCGTTTTACCCCAATTCCTCACATATATTGAGTTTTGCATCAAATTTGTTTCTTAACTCGCAAGGAAATTATGAGTGGTATGCTATGAAGGGTTTCTTCAGTGGATGATGATACAAGGAATAGAAGTCATTACAGTGTCCGCGCGAATGTAGTTATGCTCATTTTACCCTAATTCCCCATATATATTGAGTTTTGCTCCGTAATTCACAAGAAAATTATGGGTGGTATGCAGGGAAGTGTTTTTTAGTGGATTATGATACACGGGAGCGATTGAAAATGATTGCAGTGACCGCGTGAATGTAATTATGCTCATTAAACCCTGATTCTCCACATATATTGAGTTTTGTATGAAATTAGCTTCATAACTCACAAGAAAATTATGAGTGGTATACCAAGAAGGATTATGATACAAGGAACCGATAAAAAGTGATTACAGTGACCGCGTTAATGTAATTATGGTATCCATTAATTTCTTGTGAGTTATGGAGCTTATACCATACAAAACTCAATATATGTGGGTAATTAGGGTAGGATAACCAAAATAACAATCACGCGGTCACTGCATTAATTTCTAATCGATTCTTTACATCATAACTCTCTAAAAAACTCCTTCACAGCATACCACCCATAAGTTTCTTGCGAGTGAACCAAACATAGCCTAATTGATTAATTAATCATTCATTATTCATTAGTTATTTGCTTTCATTAACTGATCATTTGCATCATCATGAGCAAGACTCAAGCTAGGATGGTAGCTACCTACATACGGTACATTTAAATTATTGCATCATCATATGTGACATGCGCGAAAGCGAAATAAACAAATCATACGCGGTAGTTGGTCAGCGGGTGACCTAGTTTGCTTCAGCAGGTCTCTACCTGTTCTAGTTGGCATACGGTAAGCCAAAAAGAATGCATAACTACCGGAGTATAACATAATAAAACATGTGACTCATATAAGGAAGCATTCTAGCCGCTTCCAATTAGATACTAAGTAAGAGACGCGAGCTTTCTCTCTCGCGCTTTTCGAAGTACTAGAATGTTGGTACTTTAGTAAAGAGAGCGAGAGCGGAGAATGTGACGCTAGGCGCTTAAGTTAAGTTAAGTGGGGGGAGAAAAAAATAACCAAAAAAAATTGTAATTATATATAAGGTTTAAAATTTGAATAAAATGATGAGTTGTAGTTTTAACAGGGAAGGTTTTAGTCGTCTTTTTAGTCGGATGACAAATTCGCCTTGGCCACTCGGGACAACACGTGCATGTGGTGACAGCGGAAAAGCGGGAAAAAAATAGTGCAGGGACGCCAATTTCTGACTGGTGGTGAAAATTGTAAAGTGCTAAAGAAGAAAAGCTATGGAAGATCCTGGACCCAACTGGTTACTACTGAAGAAAACGTTTAAGTGTTGCGCGAAAACCTATTAAAGAAGAAACAACAGTGCGAATCATTTACTGGAACAAAACTCTTGAACCGTGTGCAGTTTAGGTGTGAAGCCGATCTTTGATTTATTTCAACGTTTAAATGTTGTGCGAAGCACTAACTTAACAGGATGGCGTGTTGAATAAAGAAACAGTGCAAATCATTCGCTTGAGGAGAATAGCTGAACCGTGCGCAGTTTAAGTGTGAAGCTACGGGGCAGCGCCTGATCACCTCATTCAGCAAGAGACAACACGATAGTGAGGAGCTTTTGAAGAGCTAATCTGCGATCAAAACGAATCATGAAGGACATCGGAAGCAGATCAGCAATGAGGACCATCCCGACACAACTATTAAGGATAATGTAAGTAAAACTATTTTTCTTTTCCCAATACTTTTCCTATATAGTATCAAACGAATTTTCGATATCTCAAATGAATAGGCACCTGGCGGTTTGTTGGAAAAACCGGTTTGGTCAAAAATGTGTGGTGTAATATAATGAGAAATGGTGAACTAGCCAAACATGATAAAAGTGCTATAGCTGTCCTGCGGGGAGACCAAATTCAGGGGCATTATTTTATAGCAAATTTTAGTACACATGAATATCAATTTTTATGCAAATATTACAATTCTTCTCACATTCTCCATATCGTAACGTCCCAGCTGGAACAGAGCCAGCCTCTCAATGAGCATTTCCACAGTTATTTAACTGAAAATTTTCGTCGCCAATGACCATTTTTACATTGGTATAACAATGTGTGACAGGCACGAAGACTGTATGCTTAAAAGCAATCAAGTAAAATTCCATTACGAAAAGACCCTTGGAAATTTGTTATAATCCTGTATTTCTAATGTACATTGAAAAAGAATATCTAAATTGATTTGTTATAAAAAAAAATACATAATTTCATGTTAAAAAAAAATACAATTTTTCACAAAAGATCATCATGAAAAGTCACTAAAACAGGGCCTTAATCTTCTCACACAAAAACTTCGTTTCAATTTAAAAAAAAAATCAAAATAACACTTGGTTCAATTTGGCAATGTACAATGTAAAGTTCTCAATGTAACAATGTTTGTTCTCAAGTAAAATACCATTGCTTACCTTACTTTATTTTCATTTTCAGTCCTCCATGCAGGACTGCAAGTGGTTAAACTCCTACATTAAAAGCATCAACCTAAAACAAACAATCAATTATAATTCAAATAAATTTTATGTATAGAATGATACTTCTCTTTACGTGGGTGGCTACTCCACCACGTCGCATATCACTTACACACTACTAACACTAGATGGTACTGCCGGACAGAAAGCACAGCACACATCATTTTGCTGAAAGGGCAGTTTGGACGCCGCTCGCTCGCGATTGAAAGTTATCGGAACGGTGGAGAGAAGGCAATAAAATTAAAGCAGGGTTTCAAAATGTGCGAATAATGGCAATTCTACACAATACAAAATGTATAGCTGAATATGTTTTTTTATAGTCAATAGTTTCTGACCAACAGTTATTTCATCTGATTTTTTTGTTGTACCATAAAACGGGTAACTTTGATAGTTTTTCAGCGAATTTCCTCATTATTTTTCCATGAAACCGAATTTTTCTCAGTTCAATTTAAAAAAAAAAAAAACAAGTAATGGGGTATCAATTATCAATTGCAACTGGAGGATCCGATAATTTTAAATGTTTGGATGACCAACAATTTTGCATATGAGCGAGAATCACATTTTCATTTTGGGGTGATAGTGCCCTGAAAAACACATCGAATCTAAAATATTAGTCACAGATTGAAATCTTAGGAGTATGAACATGATGGAAGAAGCAGTGTGGAACATATCAGATTTATTAAATATCAAAACATGGGTTTTTACAAAATTCTACATATGAAGGTGAGTCTTTGAAGTACTGAGTGAAAAACTCAGTGAATTCAGCTATCAAAAATCATTGTCTATTCAAGAATACATTTTTTTACGGTACTGATAATTTGAAAATAAAAAAATGGCAGCGTTTTCGCAGATAACAGCCCTTCAATGTATTCCACAATTTGATGGGAATCCAGATGAATTGGATGTTTTTATTAGACAAATTGAGTTGTTTGCAGAACAGTTGGAAGGAGAAGATCATACTCCGCTTCTGAATGTGGTTTATTTGAAATTAACAGGCAAAGCGCTAAAGTTGCTTTCAAAAATTGACGCAAATACTTGGCCCGAAGTAAAACGCAATCTAGAGGATGAGTTTAAATTCGAAAAGAGTGCCGCCACTCTTATGAAGGAAATTGAAACCTTACTACAAAAGGAAAATGAATCGTTCGATGATTACAGCATCAGAGTAGAAGATTTACACAAGTGGGTAGCTAACCAGGGAAGATATGCGACGAATTCGTTACGCAAACATTTCTTAGGAGGATTACGCGATCGAAGTTTAGCTAATGCTGGAAAATCGCAAAGAGAAAAAACACTTCCAGAATTACTAACTTGGCTTAAAAAAGAGATCGATGATGGAAATGAAATCGATGAAATCTTTGCAAGAGTAACAACTTTAGAGTTGTTAGAAACGAAGAAAAATAACAAAATCAATGACAACCAAAATAAATTTCTACCAGTACAAAACCTCCGTTTGCGAAATAACAGGTATTCTAATGGCTATGTTCAAAGTCCGCATAATAAGATAACATACTCAAAAAACGTGATTCCAGGGGGTTCGTACATGTTGTGCGAACACCCCGCACAAATTATTACAGAGAGCGCAACCAAACTAATAACATCAATGGAAAACAGAATGTATTTCGGAATGCAAATTTTGAGAAGAATAGTTTTCAAGAACTACCAGTAAGCATTGTAAATGGAATTAAAAATTGTATGCCGGCCCATGAAAGATTGTACATCGAACATTCAGGCAACAATTTATTTTTACTAAATATTGCATCTGTTGCAAAGCCGAAAACAGTGATAAAATATTTACTTGATTCTGGGTCATGCTTCAACTTATTAAGGTGGGATACTGCTGTTAGAATCGGAATAGAACACATCAACTATAATGATAAGGAGATACTTCGGGGATTTGCTAATTCCCAAACACGATCGATTGGATCAACGTTAGTTAAACTTAAAATAGGAAACTCTCATTATAATATTAAGTTTTATATTATTAAGAACTTATGTGTTCCAGGCATTATTGGAGCTGATTTTCTGAAGCAAAACACATTGTATGTTGGACCACGGTTCAAATATATTGCTTTAAGAAAAACTGATGAATGTACAAAATTATTAAATATGAATGAAAACTCCCCTCATACTATGAATACATATAATATCGATAAACGTTTAATTAAGTCAGAAAAAGAATGTCAAACCGAATCAGTTAACTACAGCAATGCTGTAAGCCAACAACATGGGAAATTAGATTTAGCACACAGGGTGCATGAAAACAATTATAATAACCGCACAAGGATGGTTACAGAAAATAGTGTTTCATTCCAGAATAAATCTCAACAAAGCATAAGAAATGCAACAAATATTTTTAAAGATACCACAATGGGAAATACGAAACATTTTCCACATAACAAATGCAACGTCGAAGACAAAAGAGATAATGCAAACAACATTAATATAATACATGATCAGAGAACAAATTTTACTGATAAAAATTTCAATGACGACTCCGCAAATTGGGAAGCGAAAGCAGAAGGGCAATCTTCAGATCATAATGTTAACAAATATCTCGTAGAAACAACGACGGATATTGATAAAGTTTTCCTCGAAGATTTGGATTCAGACCAAGACCTCAGCTTATTAGATAACAGAAGTCAACCACAAATGGAAGGTAAAAACCGTCTCACAAAATTAGTGGAAACGATTAATTTAACTCATTTAAACAAAGCTAATTTTAACGCAATGGAAGAAATTATGACACATTATAGCGATGTCTTTTATCTGAAAGGAGATCAACTAACGATTACAAATGCAGCAGTACATGAAATTGAGACTACAACTAATGTACCAATTAACAAACGACAATATAGATTTCCGGAATCCACAAAGAAACAAATTAATGCGGAAATTGAGGAAATGCACAGACAAGGGATTATAAAGCCCAGCAAAAGTCCTTGGAATGCACCGGTTCTGTGTATACCAAAGAAAGATTTAGATTCAGAAGGAAATAAAAAGTATAGAATCGTAGTAGACTTTAGAGCTTTGAATCTAGTCACTAAACCCTTCGTATATCCGATACCCCTCATCAATGACATTCTGGACAGTTTAGGGGACAGTCAATATTTCTCGACAATTGATTTGAAATCAGGTTTTTATCAAGTACCCATTAATCCGAAAGATGCTGCTAAAACAGCATTTTCAACCCCGAAAGGACATTTTGAATTCACAAGAATGCCTATGGGACTCAGAAATAGTCCATCAACTTTCCAAAAGTTAATGAACACAGTGTTGTTCGAAATTAAAGATGTAAAAGCTATCGTTTATTTGGACGATATTATTGTCTTTGGCCGTACAATTGAGGAACACAACGAAAATCTCAAAAAAGTATTGGAGGCTCTTCGTAGACATAACTTAAAAGTTGAACCTACAAAATGCCAAATTTTGAAAACAGATTTGAAGTTTTTGGGACATGCCGTAGATAAACACGGAATTCGTCCATTAATGGACAACATAAAAGCTATTAAAGAAATGCCTGTACCGAAAACAGTAAAACAAGTTCGGTCATTTTTAGGAACCGTTAATTTTTACGGAAAATTTATTCCAAGGATAGCTGAGATTCGAAAACCTCTTAACGATTTGTTGAGGAAAAACGTGAAATTTAATTGGACAGAAGAATGTCAACATACATTTGAAAAATTGAAATGTTTTTTAACATCTGACTCTTTATTAGTGAGACCAAATTACAAAGATACATTTGTTCTTACGACTGATGCGAGCGAATATGCTATAGGAGCAGTTCTCTCAAATGAAAAATCAATCGACAAACCAATTGCTTATGCAAGCAGGGGACTAATTGGAGCTGAACGGAAATATCATACGATTGAAAAGGAATTACTAGCAATCGTATGGGCAGTAAATTATTTTAGGCATTACATTTACAATCAAAAGTTCATTGTATATACCGATCATAGGCCATTAATCTCTTTATGGCATCTCAAGGAGACTTCGCCAACTTTGACAAGATTAAGGTTAAAATTACAAGGTTTAGAATGCGATATTCGATACAAACAAGGGAAAGATAATGTAGTAGCTGATTTCTTATCCAGGCTTCATACAGAAAACGATCCCGAAGATTCTAAGGTTGTTGCTGTCGTAACCAGACAACAAAAACGACAACAGCATGATGAAAAGCAAAGGGAGAGAGTAAATGCTAAGAGAACAAATGTTGAACGATTTAACTCTTCCAAAGACGTAGTGAATAAACATTCAAACCCCAGGCAAAACTCCAACTGGAACCCACATATGGATGGGCTAGATAATATTGATTTTGCTATGGATGAACACAAGGGGCCATGCAAAACTGTTTCAAGCGATGAATTCAAGAACGCTTTAAGCGATCAATTGGATATTAAAAGACTTACATTTTCAAGGAATATAATATCAGAGGAAAGTATAGATGCAACATTTTTGATTTTGAATAGCAGGTCAGCACATAAAGAATTAAGTGAATTCGTTGACCTACCACATGGTTTTAAAGATTACTTGAAAGGGAATGTATTTTCAATCCCAAATAAAAAGTTATGGGGAATCATTTTAAATGGAAACAAAAGATCTAAAAGTGATACTAAAGTTTTATACGAAGAACTAGTAGATGCATTTACCAATAGTCCTCAATACGCGAAAGATGCGGAAAATGTACAAATCATATCATTTAGAAATCTTCAAACACCCCCATATATGGATGTTTTGAGATTTATTGCAGAAAAGTTCAATAAACTTTTCACATTGTATGCTCCCGAGAAGGATCGAATGTGGGTAGCACCAGAGGAAAGAGAAACTGTCCTACAAGAATTTCATGACAGCCCACTAGGTGGACATGTCGGAAGCAAACGCATGCTAAAGCGCATAAATCCACTTTTCAAATGGGAGAATATGCGCAGAGATATAGAAAACTATGTCAAACAGTGTGACTCGTGCCAAAAGAACAAAATTAGTGCTGCAAATAAAATTCCAATGAAGATCACGACCACGTCCACAGAACCTTTTGAAAAGATTTTTATGGATATCGTTGTATTACCCGAATCTAATAGCGGCAATAAATATGGATTGGTAATACAAGATGATTTGACTAGATATCTAACAGTAGCTGCAATGGAAAACCAGGAAAGTCAAACAGTTGCCAAAACATTTGTGAATAGTTTCATTTGCAAGTTTGGAGCACCAAAAGAACTTGTAACTGATAATGGTACAAACTTTGTTAGCCAATTGATGAAAAATGTTTGTAAAATTTTGAAAATTAAAAAGATTACAACTACTGCCTATCATCCACAAGCAAACCTTGTAGAAAGATCTAACAGAGAGTTGAAAATATATTTACGGCAATTCATTGGCGGAGATCCTCAAACATGGGATCAACTTCTTCCGCATTTTACATTCCAATATAATACTACACTCAATTCTTCTACCGGCTTTACTCCATTCGAATTATTGTATGGCAGAGCCGCAAGAATTCCAAACTCAATCTACAGAATGAGAGATATGGAATTGACCTATTCCGATTATGCCGGCGAACTTAAATCTACCCTAAAGTACTTTCACGATAAAGCACGTGATAATTTGCTCGTATCGAAACAAAAACGCAAGGAGATTTATGACAAACAATCAAAGGAATGGCAACCAATGTGGGGTGACATGGTTCTTGTGAAAGCCAACCCTATAGGTACCGGCCAAAAATTGCAATCATTATGGAGAGGACCTTATGAAGTGGTCAGCTTTCCTAGCGAACAAACAACTATCGTTAAAAACGGAAAAAGACTAGAAAAAGTTCATAATAACAGACTTCGAAAGTATAATGATTAATGAACAGATACAACTGTATGTAAATATGTAAGTTTTAAAATATATCTAACTGATTAAAGAAATATAAACGTGAACATATATATATACATAAATATCTTTTATTTTGACAGAAGTTGGTCAAGCTATACGGTTTCACATTTTTTTTTTTCAATCAATTCAATATATTTTCCATGAAGACCATTAACCAAATTATTTTTTAATCCTATGTACATTATATAATATTCTTTAGATTATGATTGATGCTATTTTTAAGTTAATATACAATAATTGCAATTAATTTAATTTAGCGTGGTAAAATAATAATAGTGTATATTAAGAATTAACACTGTAAGTAACAGATTACTTTTAAGAAAAAAATAATCTATGCTAGAATAAGACAAAAAAAATATAATATTTTAAATATTTAAATCAATACTTCGATAAGCTATTATTTAATTAACAATTAAATATACTACAACATGATACTGTAGTAGTGTTTAAGTGACCTACCCAAATATTTAAGCTAAATATCTAGATAATAAAATGAGAGTTTCCATAATAACAAAGAATTTGGGAATATTCAACGGTTTTTATATACTAGTTTAATTATATTGCAGTAAATATGCATATACTGGTGTACATATAATTTTTGATTAATAAGTAACTTAAAGAATTTAAATGTATGTTTTAAATTAATGAAAACATTAAAAAGATTGCGCAAAAGCAATGAAATATAAAACTTATATTTTTTTTTTCACAAATCTCAATTATAATCAAGCAGAGGCTTTCAAAATAAGACCGAGCAACGGTAATGGGAATAGTAATATACAAATGGGAAGCATACTATATTTTTTGGGAACTATAATTTCTTTGGGAAGATCCAATTACAAAATGTGGGATAAACAGACTTGAGGGGATGAAGCCAACGCAAGAGATAAATTGAAAATAAAATCTATACAATCAATGAAATTCTAATATTTAAATGCTGGACATACGTGGAAAAATGTGAACTACGGAAGTTCATTATCTAGGACATAATGATCCTTCATATTTTTGTTATAAACAAATACATTATACATTGAAAGTTAACGATATGACTTAAAAGATTATGTGATGAATAATTTTTAAAACAAATTATTGAATATCTGAGAAAACAATGAAACATGGGCCCATATACAAATTCATATGCATATTCAAAACAACAGACACAACACACTACAAAACAATGACAATAAAATGTTTGAGTGCGGCTTAGTGTTGGTAAACTAATGAAAAACTAACTTATGAAGAAATATCACTCACACTCAATGAATACATAAAAATTTCATGTAGAACCACGCAAAATATTAAAAAAAAAAAAAAAAAATTGAATGAATAAATAAAAGTAAATACAAATTATTATATTATTTTTATAACAATCTTTTGAGTCTTGCCAACACTAGTGCTGAAGAGAGTATGATTGGACAAGGGGATCGCGACCCCGGAATGTATTTGTATGTATGCGAAAGAATGTATAACTCACTGACAATACACACACGACAAACTTAACAAATGAATTAGCTTTTAAATATAAAGGAAAAAAGATAAACAATAATAATTTTCAAGAACGATATTTATCTATGCAGTTCACAAATGAAATTCAAACTTGTAAGACCGATAAGGGAAGTTTGGGGAAATCGGCAGCAAAATTCAAAAACAAATACAAAATGGCATGTAAGCCCAGTGCGAAAAGGGGATACTGGCAATAACCATAAAAAGAAAATAAATGGGGTAATTCAAGCATAATACACTATGTCAATAAAAAAATAAGCAGATTATTTTAATACTGTCAAAATAATAATAATAATTATAATAATAATTAAACGTTTTGAAAAACGAGTGAAAATTTGTACTGTATTCCTTAATGGAAAATTTGAAACATAAATAATGTATTAAATACAAGATCTAAGTCTCATTACAGGATTAAATCATAGTTGGAGAATTGAGAAGCTACAGCATGGAAAGACGATTGGAAGACAGAAAATGATGAAAGCAAGAAATTGTCTTACAGGCTTAGACAATGGATATCCTACACCACCCATGAAAAAGCTGTGGAAAAGGGGGAGTATCCATCCAGATAAGCCCGATAAAACCGAAAAAGTGTAAGTATAATTCTAACGGAAAAGATGCATTTCTATTTTGGACGAGAAATGTTACATTCCATTGGAATTTCATTTTTTGGAAATCGGGAATACCACTCGAAATTGAATCAAAATTTCTTTACAAATGTACATTTTGTACATATTTGAAACTCAAACATAATTTAAACGCATTTCAAAATAGTGAAACAATAATCGATAAGGGTCAATATCCCAACTAGAATGATTGAATCTTTAAGAGATTAGTAGACACATAAAATTCATTTTCACTTTCTTTTTGCGAGAGTCATAATGAATGACAATAACTACTATGGGGATGAATAATCAGGGGAAAATATTTTTACATTACAAACGCGATCAATAAAGAAAAGAAAGAGTTAGGTTTTACCGCTAAAAGTGACATAACACATACCTTGAGAGCTAGAGACATCATCATATCTTGAGTGAAGACATCATCATTCGCGACCGGCATACCGCGGGATCGGAGGCAAGCAACATATCAGTCAATTACATGATCATATAAAAGAGCAGTCTTCGGAAGGTAGAGGGTATTGGATATTCTTTGGTAGAACGAGACCATCACACACGAGAAGGTGCACATATGGAAAGCGAGTCAAAACAATATTCATTATTCAAAAAATCATATCGTCAAAAGACGTTTATTGAAGCCAAATTATGTGCTTAAAGAGAATTAAGGAAGTTCTCAAACCATAGCGGAAATTTTCTGCACTGTAGGTCATTCGATCTATCATTTTTTTTGGAAAGCATTCTACGATTAAAAACCACGAACCTGTTTCACGAACGATTTTGAAACAAAAAGTTTTTTTTAACAAGAAAACAATATTTGCATCAGAAAATTCAATTTTCATGACCAACTGGGAGAAGTGAACGAGAGATGAGCGGGAAATACTCAGAAGAAGGCAACACCTGGAAAGTCGCGATGGATCAGCAGGAATGGAGTAACAGTAAAACTCATTTTTCGAGTAGAGCGGAAGTACATCTTACCCAACTGAGGAACGATTGCAGCATTGATATCGCGACGAAGGAAGTCCATACCTAACACCCAACGTAAGATATTCTATCTGACTGGACAAGTTTAAGTATGTGAACGTGATAAGCAGAACTGTGATGGAAACTTGAGGAACGAGAGGATGACCAATGAGGCGAAGGCGAAGGACAACATGCTCTCAAGCGTATCATACAACATGAATGGAGTACATTGGTTACGATAAATTAATCAGGAAAATTGCGTCGAGGATAAAATACTACCAACTTTGTTAAGAAGAATTGTCTCCAAAGATATACATATTTCATTTCATTTTATAACCAATATCATTTTATAAATTCATGAATAATAATAACCAACGCTAACCGTTTGTATCTTCAATTAAAGATATCAAACAGCTAATTAACGAAGGGGATATTGAACCAAACATAGCCTAATTGATTAATTAATCATTCATTATTCATTAGTTATTTGCTTTCATTAACTGATCATTTGCATCATCATGAGCAAGACTCAAGCTAGGATGGTAGCTACCTACATACGGTACATTTAAATTATTGCATCATCATATGTGACATGCGCGAAAGCGAAATAAACAAATCATACGCGGTAGTTGGTCAGCGGGTGACCTAGTTTGCTTCAGCAGGTCTCTACCTGTTCTAGTTGGCATACGGTAAGCCAAAAAGAATGCATAACTACCGGAGTATAACATAATAAAACATGTGACTCATATAAGGAAGCATTCTAGCCGCTTCCAATTAGATACTAAGTAAGAGACGCGAGCTTTCTCTCTCGCGCTTTTCGAAGTACTAGAATGTTGGTACTTTAGTAAAGAGAGCGAGAGCGGAGAATGTGACGCTAGGCGCTTAAGTTAAGTTAAGTGGGGGGAGAAAAAAATAACCAAAAAAAATTGTAATTATATATAAGGTTTAAAATTTGAATAAAATGATGAGTTGTAGTTTTAACAGGGAAGGTTTTAGTCGTCTTTTTAGTCGGATGACAAATTCGCCTTGACCACTCGGGACAACACGTGCACGAGTTATGTAGCCAATTTCATGCAAAATGCAATATATGTGGGGAACTAGGGTAAAATGAGCATAACAGCATTCACGCGATCACTGCAACCATTTTTAATGTATTCGTTGTATCCTCATCCTTTAAATAAGCACTTCCTTACATACCACCCATAAATTTCTTGCGAGTTAAAGAGTTAATATCATACAAAACACAATATGTGTGGAGTATAATGGTAAAATAAACATAATTACATTCTCGCGGATACTACAGTTACTTCTAATCGATTCCTTGTATCATCATCCACTAAAGAAATATTTCACAACATACCACCCATTTCTTGTGAGTTATATAGCTATTTTCATGCAAAACTCAATATATGTGAAGAATTAGGGTAAAATGAGCATACTGACATTCACGCGATCACTGCAATAACTTCTAATCAATTCCTTGTAGCATAAGTAATTCACTAAAGAAACCCTCCATAGCATACCACCTTTAAGTTTCTTGTGAGTTATAGAGCTAATTTTATGCAAAACTCAATATATGTGGGAAATTAGGGTAAAATGTGCCTAATAACATTCACGCGGTCACTGCAATTTTTTTCTTCACCGTGTATCATAATCCACTAAAGAAAACCTTTCATGCATACCAGCCATAATTTCCTTGCGAGTTATGGTGCTAATGTCATACAAAACTCAACATATGTGGAGAATTAGGGTAAAATGAGCATAACTACATTCGCGCAAATACTGCAATCACTTCTAATCTATTCCTTGTATCATCATCCACTAAAGCAACTCTTCAGAGCATACCACTCATAATTTCCTTGCGAGTTATGGAGCTAAATTGATGCAAAACTCAATATATGTGGGGAATTAGGGTAAAATGAGCATAATTACATTCGCGCGGTCACTGCAATCACTACTCATCGATTCCTTGTATCATCATCCACTAGAAAATCCTTGCTTAGCATACCACTCACAATTTTCTTGTGAATTATTCCATAATTATTATGGAGCTAATTTCATATAAAACTCAATATATGTGAGGAATCAGGGTAAAATAAGCATAAATACATTCACGTGGTCACTGCAACCATTTCTAGTCGATTCCCTGTATCATAATCCACTAAAGAAAGCCTTCTTAGTATACCACTCATAATTTTCTTGCGAGTAAGGAGCTAATTTCATACAAAACTCAATATATATGGGGAATTAGGGTATAATGAGCATAACTACATTCGCGCGGTCACGGCAATCACTTCTCATCAATTCCTTGTATCATAATTCACTAAAGAGAGCCTTCTTAGCATACCACTCATAAATTCCTTGCGAGTTGGAGTTGGAGCTCATTTCATACAAAACTCTATATATGTGGGGAATTGGGGTAAAATAAGCATAAATACATGCATGTGGTCACTGCAATCCCTTCAAATCCATTCTCTACATCTTAATTCTTCACAAAAGTCCTTCAAGGCAATCCGCATCCATGTTTCATAATTGTTTTAGAGCTATTTTCATATAAATGTTAATAAAAATTGGGGAATTAGGGCAAAATGGGCAGGATAACGATCCGTGCGGTCTGTTTAAACACTTCCATTCGATTCTCCAGACAATTTTACGCCTAAAACCGTTTTGTTCATTAGAAAAGGCGGGTGCGTTGGTGAGATACAGAATTTAGTGTAGGTTTGCACTGTTTTTTCCCACTGTGCGACGATTGGAAAGTTCAGCACTCACCAGCTGACGAATGGCCTTCGCCTCATCGATTCGCCGCCTTCAAGAACATGGCCATTTGTAGCACTTTCTTCCAGCACAGCCTCCCGTATCGTCTCTAGCGTGCGCAGCTTTTTCTTTTTTCTCACTCACTCTCGTAAACAAACACGTAAAAGAAACAGATAATAGAGGGGGCATTTTGCCCCCTCTTTTATCTCGCTCTTTCTTGCGTTCAACAAAATGAACGAGCGAGAAAAAAGAAAAGGCTGTGCACGCAAGTGCGTTACACCTGAAGATCACCACAACAAACCGAATCGCAAATCGGCCACGTTCTGATTGATGGACGGCACTTCTCCGACATTATCGACATCAGGACCTATCGTGGCACCAACATCGACTCCGACCACTATCTGGTGATGGTTAAACTGCGCCCAAAACTCTCCGTCATCAACAATGTACGGTACCGGCGACCGCCACGGTACAACCTAGAGCGACTGAAACAACCGGATGTCGCCTCAGCATACGCGCAGAATCTCGAGGCCGCGTTGCCAGCCGAGGGCGAGCTCGATGAGGCCCCTCTAGAGGACTGCTGGAGTACAGTGAAAGCAGCCATCAACGACGCAGCCGAGAGCACCATCGGGTACGTGGAACGGAGGACGGAAATGAACCAACTCCCACGCTGAGGGAAGTTAAGGATGCCATTCACCAGCTCAAAACCAACATAGCAGCTGGTGAGGATGGTATCGCAGCTGAACTCATCAAGATGGGCCCAGAAGAGTTGGCCACTTGTCTGCATCGGCTGATAGTCAGGATGGGAGGTTATCAAGCCGGTTTCATCGACGGCCGGTCGACAACGGACCAGATCTTTACCGTACGGCAAATCCTCCAGAAATGCTGTGAATACCAGGTCCCAACGCATCACCTGTTCATCGACTTCAAAGCGGCATACGACAGTAACGACCGCGCAGAGCTATGGAGAATCATGGACGAAAACGGCTTTCCTGGGAAGCTGACTAGACTGATTAACGCAACGATGGACGTTGTGCAAAACTGCGTAAGGGTTTCGGGTGAACTATCCAGTTCATTCGAATCTCGCCGGGGACTGCGACAAGGTGACGGACTCTCATGCCTACTAGCTCTGGAAGGTGTGATGCGATGAGCCGGGCTCAACAGCCGGGGAACGATTTTCACAAAATCCGGACAATTTGTGTGCTTTGCGGACGACATGGACATTATTGCTGGAAGGCGGAACCGAACACGACCGGATCCGTCTGGGTAGTAATGTTACGATAGACGGGGATACTTTAGAGGTGGTGGAGGAATTCGTCTACCTCGGATCCTTACTGACGGCTGACAAAAACGTGAGCCGTGAGATTCACCCACGCACCTAATGCACCATGTACAAAACGCTAATAAGACCGGTGGTCCTCTACGGGCACGAGACATGGACCATGCTCGTGGAGGACCTGCAAGCACTCGGAGTTTTCGAGCGACGCGTGCTAGGGACGATCTTCGGCGATGTGCAGGAGAAGTGCTCGCTGCACTTTACGGCGAACCCAGCATCCAGAAGGTGGCCAAAGTCGGAAGGATACAGTGGGCGGGGCATGTTTCAAGAATGCCGGACAACAACCCTGTAAAGTTGGAGTTTGCTAACCATCCGGTTGGTACAAGAAGGCGTGGAGCGCAAAGAGCACGATGGGCGAATCAGATGGAGCGTGATCTGGCGAGCGTTGGGCGTGACCGAGGATGGAGAGCGGCAGTCGCAAACCGAGTATTAAATGGTTGATTCAGTGTTATCATGAATTTGGTGTTAAACTAAATAAATGAATTAATCCTAATGAGATTCCTGAACAATTTTCTCAAAAACTTCGGAAGCCCTTTAGTCCATTCAAATTTTGCAGAAACCCAACCTAACCTTCCGTTAATCTCAATTTTTCAATACAGCTGCCTGCCTGATGCATTTGCCGCGTCGGTTAGGACGCGGAAGAAGCGATGATGAATTTCTACATTTCGACTGACGTAATGAAGATTGATGGGACGTACATAGTGTGCAATGGTGTCGGTCGTCTGTCTACTGGCTGAAATACATAGCATTTCACCGACGACGACAGCCGGCCTCTGTTTTCAGGCTGGAAGGCACACCCGCCCTGATGGTGATCCTTTGAGCAAAAATCAATTTTACCTGGGTGGAGAGAAAAAAAAACTACTTTTTGTAGTCACACAAGAACATAATCAACAGGCTACACATTGCTCTTTCCTCGGCTCAAAAATAAAAGATGAGAAGAAGAAAAAACGTGTTACGAGTTTCGAGGTGATTCGGACCCGTAGGAAAGCGAAGAACCCGCAATGCAATGTAGACGGAATTGCCCGATGGATTCGGAGAGAGTGTGAATCGGACAGATGAAAAGAAGGACCCGGTGTGCCATGTGCGGATAATTTCCCCCCTTAAATGGCAGCAGCCGGCTGGGCTGGATTTAGAGAAATCCTGTCATGGGTGGTATTTTTGATGAATAATTGTTCTAGGAAGAGCGTAGAGAGCATACAAGCACGCCGCACATATGGCAGGATTAAGCAAGCAGCCGCGCACAAGTGATGGGCTCGTGGATAACGACGAATGAAATCGGTTTCTTCCTGTTTTGAGCCGTGGGCAATCAATGCGGAAGGTAGACAGACAGGGTGGTAAACGAACCAAAAGACGGAGAACAGATGACGAATAGGACATGCCAAATGCAAGCTACTATCCGTCATGCATATCTTACTTAAAATTGTTTTTTTTAATTGTATCGGAGAAAAGCTTACACATTCTGAGTCAAAAAACATCAGATTGAAGTGACAGGCATACTTTTAACCTTTTGGGACGCGCGCCATCAAGCAGCTGTACCTGCACCGCGCTCGCGTTGTATAAGACGAGCAAGGTTTTTTGGTAGTATTGTACTTTTTACACCCTGAAGCAAGCCCTGAAGGGTTAAAAGATGCACCCCGGAATTCTGTTGAATCTTTTCACAAATTTTTCATTAGATATGCTAAAGGTCAATTGAAACTCAGCACCAAACATACACGTTACGTTCGATTTCAGGAACCTAGGTCTCATTCAAAAGATAATAAGTTAAAGAAACTTTAAACACGATTTAGTTGTCACCACAAGGCATCGAATACGCTAGCAAGACGTGATTTGCCCCCAGATGAGCTGCAGTGAAACCTTTGGTCCAATCCTTACCCTGTCCATCCTTAAAATGTGACCTTCTAACCTCGAGCTGCCACAAGGACCTTGGCTTCCTCCCATTACTAACAGATATGATTAAGAAGTTATCATCGTGTGTATATTGTATATATTAGATACAAAAAAGACCTTCGGCTCCGTAAAGCGTTATACGCGATTGAGCTCCAAATAAATGAACTAGTTAAAAAAATGATTTAGATGGATTAAAAAAAAAAAATTCAGATTGCTCCACTAACTATTGTTAATTATGCAGCGGTACTCAGTATAACAGATATGGCTACTGTTACGAGTGTAGACCTGAAATCCTGAACTCCAAGGTAGTTTGGCTGACCTGGGATATCCCTATAGTGTCTATAAATGACAGTGTAGATGTCAAGAGCTTCACGGACCCCAGTATGTTATGCAATGCTATTTGTGGCGAAAATACATAAAATTATTCTTGTAGATTTGAAGGACTCCACTATAGGACAGTTTGGAACATCTAGAACACCCCAGAATATAGAACACCTTTAAATATTCTTGACGAAGGCTAAATGAATACATATAAACGTAACCCACATCCAATTTCAGCTTTTAGAAAAATTGGTATATCAATTATGTGTCGTGACCGGAGGAAATCTTGATCCAGCCCGTAGTGAGGGAACTCTCAAAAACCTCACTATGAGCCGGCTGTTCCCTCCGGTGATTTGCAACGCTCCAACGAAAAGGGTGGTACCACCCGCTTGCTCATCGTCGGAGCGGACTGATGCTTTTCAGCGTTCCTCTGCTGGAATGCTGTCGCTGCTCTCCGTTGCTGCATCCATTCGTCGTCACTATCGTCAATCAACTGACTGGCACCGTGATATGCGCATTGGTTGAAGATTCCAAAAACAGGGACCGAATTCTAGACCGCCCGATAGGTAAGAGATTGTCCGCATCACGACGACGGTTGAAAACCGAACGGACTCAATCTATACCAAAACTTCCACATGACATTTTTGAGTTTAGCAAAGCCATCTTGACTAGGAAACCTTGACCGATTGAACCCTTGAAAAAGGTCCCATACGGACCGAAACGTCGGGAAAAATCATAAACTAGTGTTTCCGAATCCCCCAAAAGACTGCAAAGCCAACATTCCGAAGCAAAATCATCCCAGTCGCATCCCAACCAAGAAGAGTTTCCAGGTAATCTTTGAAGATTTTTTTGCAGGAATCTCTATCAGAATTTCGAAGAAATTTTTGGAACTCTGAAGAGCATATGCAGGGTTGTTACGAGAAGCGTGGAAAAAAATCCGCGCCAAATCCGCACGAGCAAAAGTTTTCTACATTGCGCATATATTAAACATAAAATTTGAACAATCTACAATAGTGTATAAAGAAAAGGCACTTTCAACTGGAATGGACTGATTGAGTGCCGGGTGGGAGCTTAACTGTTGATTCGTAAATTAACGCAGTTCATCTTAAATGTTCTTAGCTTTCTGCAATTTGAAGACGTTTTGCCACAACTCTATTTCATGTTTTTTTTCAACAATATTCCTTCAAGAATTTTTAGTAAAATCGCTGTAGCAATCTTCCGAGCATTCTTGGAGATATCTGCCAGAGCCCGTCATTCAGTAGAATATACCAAAAGATTTGTGAAAAAATTCTAGCAAAGAAAATATTGGAAAATTTAAAAAAAATATCATGAAGCTATCCCTTAAAAATCCTTGAAAAAAAAAAAAAACCTGAATGAAACGGAAAAAATACTGAAGTTTTTATATACAGTACCTGAAACAAACTTTTTCGAGAAATTCTTAAAATAATGAGCATGAATTTGAGTAGGACATTGTGAGGGTAATCTTAGAAATTAGAAAAAAAATAATGATGCCTGGAGAATCCCAGTGAGACATTCTAGAAAGAAACTTAAACTTTAGATAAGCATTATCCAGGGAGAATACTTTAGGGCTCGTCTACGAATAATGTTTGTTGACTGTTAGGGGCGGGGGTGGCCTGGTCAAAGTCTAAGCTTCATACTAATTTCGGAAATTTTGTATGGACAAAGTCTATGAGGGTGATTCTGAAATGGTCAAAAATCAGCCTACGTAGTTTATGGACAGCGTCTTGAGGAAAAACTGAAGAAATTCCAAGACGAACACATGTGGCTGTACAAACAGAAAATACCTTCCTCCGCAGTTAAAATACTAAAAAATCCCTACAGCATTCATTGAAGGAAACTCTGGAAAAATTCCTGTTGCATTTCTTTTAAAGATTTTCTTACAGTTCCAAAGTCGTGCATTCTGGATGTAGTGTATAACAAGCGCGCACGGTATTGGAACTGAGGGGACAAATTCGCTTCGTGCATGGATATGGTACGATTGATCTTTTGAAAGATCATTCGTACCATATCCATGCACGAAGCAAATTTGTCCCCTCAGTTCCAATGCTGTGCGCGCTTGTTATACACTACAGCCAGCATGCACGACTTTGGAACTAAAAATTATTATAATTTTGTCAGAAACTCTTTCGAGAACATTTTTTTCTGTAGATATTTTTACAAGATTTTTTTACAGAAAAAAATCAGGCGTTTCGAAACAAATCACTCAAGAATTTTATAGATGAAAGTAAAAAAAAAAGAAAAAAGTTCATTCAAAAAGATCTTAAAAACAATATTAAAAAAGATCCTTAAAGGAATTCCGGGGATACACCCTGGAGAAGACCCTTGGTAATCATCAATAATGTTATAGAATTTTTAAGAAGTATTCGAAGTAGAGCTCGAAGTTTAGTTTATTTCTCTAAATCCAATAGATAATACGTTATATTTTACTTAAATACTTATGTTGTAAAAACTAATTATACAAAATGAAGTTTATTATTGCTACGACAATAAACTACATAGATGTAATGTAACTAACCTGGTTTAGATCAGAGCTTTCTTGATTAATTTCATATTGAATTATTACTGAAACATATTGCCCAAGATTCAAAGGCTCTAGGATTCATAACAACGAGAATAAATGTTATTTCAAGCACTAAAATGGCTTAACTCTCAGTATTTTCATATATAAGATTCACAAAACAAAGTTCGTCAAAGGGATTCGTCAAGCACTGGCTGGTAGATCAAAAGAAGGCAATCTCACACAAAACACTATGATGCAAATCAGAATAAAATAATGTACCTAAAAAATTTTCATGACGGAACAGCAAAACCAATACCGCGCCAAATCCGCGCGAGGGCCAAATTCCAGGGGCAAATCCGCGAAATCCGCGAAAGTCGTGAAATCCGCGCTGTTGTAACAACCCTGCATATGGAAGATTATTCAATAAAATCCTAGATAACTTTCTGAAACATCCCTGGAGGAAATTCTAAAGGAATCCTCCGAGTAATTTCAAGAAGAATCTCTAGAAAAATGTTTGTTTTGTTATTTTTTTGAAAGAATCCCTAAAGGAATTTCTGCATAAATTCGTAGACATTTTTTTAAAGAAATCCGTTGGGGATTCTCTAAAATATATTTTTGAAAGATTTTGTGAAGGAAACCAAGCAAAAAATCCGAAGAAATAAATGATGAAATTTATGAAGGAATTCCTGGAAAATTTTAGTTTTGAGGGAATCAATATTGTTCGTTTGGATAAAACCGAGTAACATGGTTTCTGCTAGGCTAGATTGGCAAGAGTTCAAGCCCAAAGAAACATTTACTGGAAATAACAATTGGATAAACTGAAACAGCATCGTCAAAAAATTTATCAGTTAGAATAATTTTTGTATGTAAACGCTGTAATTTATTTCAATAAATGCGAAGAAAAGCCTCGGAATGAACCTCAAGGCATTTCCCAGTATGAGTGTTAAGAAATTTTCAGAAAGAAGCTTCAACAAGAATTTCGATAGTTTATTGATTTTGCTCAATAAAAACAAACTAAAATAGCTTCTCAAAATAAAAAAAAACCTTTTCGGCGCCCCACTGAGGCAGGCGTCCTTGGCAGGTGCCAACCGCATGCTACGGCTCTGTCTGTTTTATCGAATGGGTGAATTATACAGACACCCGTCTCTATGTTGGGGTCATTTATGACCCCACCGGCTCCAAAGGTTAACCGAAATACTCTGAAACTTCCTGCAATGTATTCAAAATTCCCCTAAAACTGCCTCGGACCCCTTGAAAACCCTCCGAAACCCCCGAAAACGCCTGCGTTATGCCTCTGTCCCCAGGTACCTCCCTAAAACCTCTTGGAATTCCCTAACTCCCTGGATCGACCCTGAAAGCCCCTAGAACCCTTCTAAAATGCTCCTGAGAGCTCAAGGTGCCCCCTGAAAACTCCCGATACTGCTTGAAACGCCCCTGAGACCCCCTTAAACGCCCCTGAGCCCTCCTGGTACACTCTGATACCTCCTGGAATGCCCCTGAAACGCTCATGAGACCCACTAGAACTCCCCTGGAACCCCCTGAAGCTCCCTGTAATCACCAAGAGACTCCCTAAAATGGAATTTGGCTCCCTGGAGCACTCCTGGAACCTCCTGGAATCTCTAAAGTCCCCTGAGAGCAAGGATGGCATGCCGCACTGAAAATGCACACAGTGCAGCTCATTTCCATAATAGAACTGCGCACACTTGGACAATGCACACACATTGATTGATTATTTTTTCTATGGTTATGTTCACTGATTAAGGCCGCACGGGACGACGTGTAATTTTTCCTATCTTCCCTCTCTTTCTAACAATTTGCCTCGCGATTTTGAAGAAGCAAATATCAATTTCCACTGCACTGACGTAGCTGAAACTTTAGTCGATTGTGCACCACAAGTGAGCAAATGAACGATCAAATTTCTAGTTAATAATATGAATTAGAAGTTGAGATTTGCATCTTACTAGCAACAGAGCAATGGCGGACGATTCAACCACCGTCCCGTCCGGCCTTAATGATGAAATTGCGGAAGCAGTGTAATAAAGATGATGATTTAGCGATCGTTTTCTTTGTTATTACGATTATTGATTTTTGATTAATCTTTATCATTAATCAATAATCATGATAAAATTCATGATTAACCCTAAAAGGGATACCTTCATGGCCTTAGTTTCGTCACCTCGCTGAGTGTGTTCCATCAAAGACGAGCTCTGAAAGGCGCCTGGGGTCCAATGAACCCCAGGTATCCCTTTTAGGGTTAATCATTGATGCTCTGCAGTAAAGTTAATAAGATGCAGAGAATATACCCGTTGAACATTATTATACTAAAATACGCATCTTATCAGAACTAAGACCAAAATAACTGAAACGTATATTTTTTTACATATTTATTTTGCGATAACAACACTATGCTAAATTTAAAATATGTTCTCGACAAACGTAGAATTTTCGTACTTTCAGAAACTGAGGTCAAAATTGAGTATACATTTTGTGTGTTGCACTGTGTTATATAATTGAGATGAACATTAAACATTGAAAAAATATTATCAGCTATTTAATTATGGTCAATCATATGCACTCTGCTTTTGTCAGTTTTCTTTAATTTCGATTATAGATATTATGTACGAAATAAAACCAAAACACACGCCATTATGTGTAACTAAACGCTATTTAGGGGTGCGGACGTACAATTGGTACAACGATTCCCATCTCTACTCACTGCACCAGCAACCGTATTATTGCTGTAGAGTAGTGGTGTGATGTGATTTTCATTGCGTATTATGATTATTTTTATTACTATTCATTTCCGCATTATGTCCCATCGCATCCCCTCTTGAGATGACGACTCGTCTCCGGCTGTTGTTGGTGCTGCGGGGTCGAAACATTCGGAAGCGAATCAAACTTGCCACCGCGATGACAATAATATCGTTACAATCGAATGATTTTTCAAGAGTGGGCACCTCACCGTTTTGAACTTTGATTGCGAAACAAGGGGACTATACTATAGGGAGAATCAGTGTAAAACTGCAGTTTGAGTGAAACGATTCACAATCATAGTACTGTTTATAGAAAATTGTCGGAGAAGGGCATTTTTGCCTTTCTTGTACACTAAGTGTACTGGAAAGGCTATATATTCACTCCAAAAATGACTTTTTGATAGAAGGCCCGAAGAGTCAAATCACATATACCAATCAACTCAGCCCGACGAATTGAGGTGATGTGTGTGTGTGTGTGTGTGTGTGTGTGTGTGTGTGTGTGTGTGTGTGTGTGTGTGTGTGTGTGTGTGTGTGTGTGTGTGTGTGTGTGTGTGTGTGTGTGTGTGTGTGTGTGTGTGTGTGTGTGTGTGTGTGTGTGTGTGTGTGTGTGTGTGTGTGTGTGTGTGTGTGTGTGTGTGTGTGTGTGTGTGTGTGTTCAAACAAACTCACATAACTTTTTGGCAGCAAACTTCAACCTATTTTAATGACCGACGTTTAATTCGACGCAGAATCTGGTCCCATTGTTTCCTATTGAAAATGGGGCCACATATGCATAGCATGCTACAAACCCATCCTTGTGACACATCAAACGGCGGCTTTTCCGATAACCTGATGAACAGTAAGCAGGAAAACTGTCTCAGACCATATTTGAACCGGTAGTGTTCCGGAACCGGTTCCGAGTGTCCCGCCGGAAGGGGCCAAATAAAAAGGTGAACTAAACCCATGCATGCGATACATCACATAGCGGCATTTTCTAGAACCTAATGAGCGGTAAGCAAAAAATAACCTCCCTCTGACTATGTTTGGAAAAACCGGTAATGTTACGGAACCGGTTTTGTGTGTCCCGCCGGAAGTGGACTAATATAAAAGTGCACCAAACCTACGCATGCGGCACATCAAATAACGCCATTTTCGGTAACCATATGGAAGGTTCACAGGAAAATAGCTTAAGACCAAATCTGAACCGGTAGTGATCCGGAACCGGTTCCGTGTGCACCACCGGTAGTAGCCTTAGACCAAATCTGAACTGGTAGCGCTCACCCACCGGAAGTGGACAAATACAAATATAGAAGTGAACCAAACTAATGCATGCGGCATATGAATTATTGACTCATTAGGTAACCTGATGAACGGTAAGCAAGACCGTTTTTGGCAAAAACGGTATTGTTCCGAAACCGGTTTCGGGTGTCCCGTCGGAAGTGGTCAAATGTAGAGGGGAACCCATGCATGCGGCACATCAAATAGAAGTTTTTTCGATACCATGAAGAACGGTCAGCATGAAAATAGTCTCAGACCACATCTAAGGCTACCGGTAGTGCTCCGGTACTGATTTTGGGTATCCCGCCGAAAGTAAAAGTGAACCAACCTAATTCATGTGGCACATCAAATCGTGGTATTTTCGATAACTTTGAACGGTTTGCAAGACAATAGTCTTAGACTATATCACTATCGATAGTGTTCCAAAACCGGTTCCGGGTTTTCCATCGGAATTGGTTAAATGTAAAAGTGAACCAAGCTCATGCATGCAACTTATCAATTCTCGTACCTGATAAACAGTTCGGAAGACACTAGTCTCAGGCTATATTTGAGACAATATGTACTGTCCAGGTGAGTCGCAGGTGGTAAAAGACCCAATTTAATGTAAAATTGAAACAAACCCATACATGCAATACATAAGGTTGCGGCTTTTTCGATAATCTGATGAACGATTAGTAAGCAAATAGGCACAGACCTCTTGGGTTACTAATGGCAGTGTTACCGGTTCTTAGTGTCCCGCCGGAAGGTCTGTCCCGGTCTGAGATGGCCAAATTTTGGTCTACGTGGTTTATGAACAGCCCCTAATCGGCTTCCATTGTTGATAGTGAAGGTGGTCAACAGTCTACTGATAGGACTGATATTGTTCAGCTTTGTCTATATGTTGAACATAACGTTGGAATACATATAACGATTTAGGAACATTCGGCTTACTTAGACGGATATATCATGAGCATTGCAGTATTGCACTTACGACGAGAAAGGCATCATCACTACTAGGTGGATTAATCGGGTTTTTTTTTCTCATCACCGTACGGGTTTGGGCCGAAGGGTCTCAGATTTTCATGAAACTTTTTCCACAGGCAGGGCTCATGGATATATAAACAAAAAAAATGAAAAAAAAATCAGGGTCGTCTATTTTTTCCGGAAAACTCAGGTAGATTTTTTATGTTTCCTCCTGATACTACTTTGAAAAATCATAACTCAAGAACGAAGCATCGTAGAAACAAGGTTTTTTTCCATGAAAATCCATGAAAAATATGAAGTGGAGAAATTTTTCCACGAAATTTTCCACAGTTCAGAAAATTTGTAAAGAAAAGCTGGAAGAACTATGCCCGAACCCGTGGAAAATTTTCAAAAAAATATTTTTGAAAAGGTTATTTCATAAGCGATTAAGCTGAAATTTTTGGAAGGCACTTTTTTTCGTTTTTGAGTTATGGTCAATTTTGTTGAAAAATGCCTAAATGTTCCATATAAGCCTTTTCTTTAAACAATCATAACTCAAGAACGGGGTATGGTAGAAACAAAATTTTTTAATGAAAATGAAAGCAAATTTGCCTGAATTCGCAGAAAATTTTCAAGAAATATTTTTAAAAAGGTCATTTTATAAGCTTTGATCGCTGAAATTTTTGGAATGCACTTTTTTCGTTCCTGAGTTATGGCCAATTTTGTGAAAAAATGGCCATATAATATATGCGTACATGGTCATTTTTCACAAAATTGACCATAACTCAGGAAATAAAAAGTACATTCCAAAAATTTCAGCGATTAAAGCTTATAAAATAACCTCAATAATATTTTTTTTTAAATTTTGAACGAGTTCGGGCATAGTTTTTACGGCTTTTCTTTACGAATTTTCTCAACTGTGGAAAATGTTGTGTAAAACTTTTTCCACTTCATATTCTTTTTTGGATATCTGATTATTTCTCATTTTTTTTTGTTCATATATCCATGAGCCCTGCCTGTGGAAAAAGTTTCATGAAAATCTGAGACCCTTCGGCTCAATTTGTACGATAATATAAAAATCCCCAGAAGCATCGCTGCTGATAGCTGAGAGCCACTGCAATGGATGAAGGTATTTAGTGTTTACCACCTTAGCTCAACAGGAGGCACTAACATTGCCGAGCTTCAGATTGTATTCAAACTGTATTTTAATCTTGGCTAGAGGCCTTTTACCCCAGTCTTCCCCTATAGCAAGAAGCAAATGAATCACAGCCAGAGGACAAACATTTAATTTAGGGGGTAGATTCCAGGGAAGCTGCATCCGAGCCGGGGCTGAGTACAACCGCACTCCGATGTTTGCGTTTAAAATCTGTTGATCTGTTGATGGCCACGCGTGAAAAATTCAAATTTAAATTGCTCAATCGGAAGCTGATCTCCTGCAGTTTTCCCATAGATGACAGTTATTGGTTGGTCAACCAATGCATGCCAGATTTGGGCAGGGGTGAGAATGTTTAATCTCCCCAGATGGATATCAGGCCACCAGAATGGTCTTCTGATATACTACCACCGCACCGTTGCGTTGTTGAGAGGTGTGAAAGTTGCATTCGTGATAAAAAAGGGGTGACTCCCGGCAACAACGGCTGAAAACGAACTGCTCAACCGTTACACGTTTGGGTTCAAAACTAAAAAAAAAAGATAATCGTAGGCCTATCGGAAACGAGTTTTCAATTTATTACAACGCACGTGGGACACCAGACACCGCCGGGGTCAGTGAAAAATGAGATGTAATTTGTCACTGTTGCGAATAGTTCCTATACGTTAGGGTCTTGTAGAACTGGCAACCCTGAAGTGAGAGCGACGTTCGATAGAGCAAATGTCTATTGGAAGTAGCGTATGAAGAGCAGTGCGTTTTAGTTCGTGGAAGGCAGAACAACGATGGATTGTGCACTGTTGGGAGATTTGTGCGTGAACTAATACTACAACGTAAGATAGTTTATATGGTAATTATTAACTGTTAAATTAATTATACTTCAATAAATTTGCAGTTTTTGAAGCTGCTTGAAATAGAAGCTGCTTTCAAAATGGTATTCTAGTTCCGAAAGTACCACACGCCCCAACAAATTTCAAAAAGTTGTACTCCACCAGAAGCATTCCGCCATGGAAAGTGTAGAAGACGAACTTTCCCTTCTAGAGAAGAAGAATGAGTTGTGGCGGAAGGACTATGACGAACGAGTGAAACGTATGGAGCTTCACTACGAGCAAGACATGGCCAAAATCGACGAGGAGTTCAGAAAAGCTGTACGCAAAATGGAATTGGAATTCAGCGCTAGGAAAGAAGCAGTGATACGGCAATATAGTGGGAATGCGGTCAGCAAAGGAAAGGTAATAAAACCGATTCCACAAAGTGACGACGCCCAGCCGCAAAAAGACTGCACTTGTGTATCGATTCCAGTAGGCTCTTCCGAACAAACCTCGCAAACAATGTTCTTGCTCAAATCAGCTGTTTCACAAAACATCGTCATCGGTGATCGGTCTCTCCAAAAGAAAGGAGAAATCATCAAAACAACACCAGCTGATTCGTCATCAGCGTACAAGCAGGGACAAAACACAATGCCCATTGCAACTAGAGTGATACGGGTAGCCTGTCGAAAGCCACATCCAACGATGAAAGAGCAACACCGCTACCGCCGCCGCCGTCGTCGCCGCCACCGCCGCTGGAAGCCAGGCAATCGTCATCAGTCTAAAACGTTGCTGTTCGATCCCGGTGGGTATTGTACTGTAGCTAGCAGTGGAACGAGTCAACTCGACTTGCGCGTACGTTCAACAATTCACATCCACGATGGTATGGTGCTGCCATCATCAGAAGGTTCATTGCTTGCGCGCAACGTTTCCAAATTTATTTCGAAGTTTCGGATAAAAATTGTGCAGCAGATGGGCTTCAGTTTGTTACCAGCTCCACGGGGGGGAATGTTGCGAATAGTTCCTATACGTTAGGGTCTTGTAGAACTGGCAACCCTGAAGTGAGAGCGACGTTCGATAGAGCAAATGTCTATTGGAAGTAGCGTATGAAGAGCAGTGCGTTTTAGTTCGTGGAAGGCACTCTCTAAAATAAAAGCTCTCATTTTTGAGTAGCGCCCATGCCGCACAGGGACTGTGTTGGAAACACACATTTTTTTAAATTGCTTGCACGCTCACATTTTTGCAAAATATCAATATTTTTCGGTATTTGAAGGTGGTTTATAAACCCAGTGAGGTTGCCATGTCGAAATTATTGCAAAATACATGCTCATATGAGCGTACGAGCAATTTTAAAAAAATGTGTGTTTCGAACACAGTCATGTGCGGCATGGATGTTTACTAAAAATGTGCAGGCCGAACACATTTTTGAGCGTAGCCGTTTTTGCGTGCAGAACAACGATGGATTGTGCACTGTTGGGAGATTTGTGCGTGAACTAATACTACAACGTAAGATAGTTTATATGGTAATTATTAACTGTTAAATTAATTATACTTCAATAAATTTGCAGTTTTTGAAGCTGCTTGAAATAGAAGCTGCTTTCAAAATGGTATTCTAGTTCCGAAAGTACCACACGCCCCAACAGTCACCTAGCGTTTCCTTACACACAGGGAGATCAGAGCATATTTTAGCGCCACATTGTGTGGATGGTGGATTTTATGAATAAAAAATTGAGATGATAATAGAGTGTGAAATTGAGCATCGAATTTGGAACAATCAATCATACGGATAGAATGGGAAATGGGATGGGAAAAAATGAGACACTAATTTTCCCATTTTTCACGTGAATTGATAAATTTTCTTGCAAAAGATAGACATTTTGGTTAGAGTCATGCTAAATCGGAGCTCTTACCTTACATGACCATTTTTTCATCTCCTGGGCGTAGCTGTGGCATAGTCTATGCTTGTCAATTCAAATGTAAATCAAAAAGGGTGCCGCTTTTCGATCACTTTTGCACATTTTGAACGCATTGTCACGCACAGACCTGTGTACGAAAACACTTTTTACATACTTCATTCACGTAAAATTCAGCATATTTGTAGTTCCGTGTCAAAAATTGAGCTCAATCCATCAAAACAAACCATAGATACAGCATCTCAGAGTTGGTTATTTTGTATGGAAATTGACGTTTGTCCGATCAATTATGCACCACAGTGTATCACAACGCAATACAATGAAATCAATGTTAGTCAGCAACGCAGTCCCCCGAGGGAAAAATCCACTCATTTGCAGTGTCGAATTATTATTTATGGGTATCAACAGTCCCTAGTCTGTTGAATTCTCTTAGGGTCCATACCAAACGGGAGCCAAGCTGGAAGCTGGAATCATCGCCTAAAGCACCACGGCTACCTATACTCACACTCCCAAATAAATGTTTGCAATTTGTGCTGCATGACCCCCACCAACTGCATCAAGTCGAGGGAAGGAACACAAGTGGCCAGTCAGCATGCATCCTGCATGCTCGCAATTCAACTGCCTCGGGGATATATCGATTGCAGCAGGTTTGATAATTGCTACTGTTTTTTTTCACAGTTGGTGGTGAAATCAGTAATGAAACATGTGAAGTGCTATGCGTTATAAACGAATAGATAGGAATGTTCAATAACCGGGATTTTCATTAATATCTAAGGAATTTCTCAAAAGAATTTACCGAGAAATTCTTAAATCATAATTTTCTAAAAAAAAGTCGGTGGACTTAATGAATTAATCTATGGAGTTTCCAGAAGAAGTCCAGAACAAATTGTCAAAAAAACTTACCAGAGGTATTCCTCTAAGCATTCCGGATAGAATATCGCAGATGTTGGCTGAGAAAATCTTGAAGAAACTATTATTTTTTCAGAGTTTCATTTTTTTAGAGTTTCGGCATTTCTTCTGAAACTTCCGTGGTAACTTCGATTTTTTTCAATTTTCATTTGTTTTTTGATATATAATCGGAGGAATTCTTAAAGAAGTTTTCAAATTTATTCCTAAGGATATGTCCTTCTGAATTAACCTTCATCCAGCCAACGTACATTTTCCACCTTCGGAAAAGCACAAAAATGGTCATAACTTTTTTGTTTTTCGATGGATTTTGTTGAAATTTTCACAACTTCCCGAAGTGTCCCAAAAGTGTTTTTAGTAGTAGGATAAGATTTATAAGTTAGGCAACAGTCTGTACAACCTAGTGTTGAAGATGATGGTAAATAAATAAATAAAAACTTTTCTAGTTTTTGATGCCGGGGACATAAGTGCCTGGTCCACATGGTTCCGGAGTTATTCCGGATTGTCTTGGGGTACCAAAATTGGCCACATACTTTGCGCAAAGTATATCTCAAGATCCCGATGAGATAGAAGTATAGCGTCTTGGGCGAATTTGTTCAGCAGGTTAAGAACTAACTGGCACCGGCGACTTTGGTTCGTGATTCGGCCGCTAGGCGGCGCCAGTGTCAAAAATGTTCAAACCCTCATATCTCAGAAACCTGATGAGATAGAATGATGCTGTCTTCGGCAAAATTCTTCAGCAAGCTCAGAACTATCTGATAGTAAAGTCTTTGGTTTGGGATTTATCCGCTAGGTGGCGCCTTGTGTCTGAAAAATTCAAACACGAATATCTCGATACCCTAATAAGGTACAAGCATGCCGTTTTCAGCAAAGTTGATCAGCAGGCTAAGAGCTATCTGGCAATGGTGTCTTTGGTTCGAGAATCGTACGCTAGGTGGCGCCAGGGTAAAAAATGTTCAAACTTCTATATCTCAGAATCCTGATAAGATAGAATGATGCCGTCTTCAACAAAGTTCTTCAGCAAGCTAAAAACTGGCTGATAGTTGAGTCTTTGATTCGTGATTTATTCGTTAGGTTATTCGCTACACCATCTTTGACCTCCTGTAGACAAATTTTGTTACCCCACAATATTGCTCCGTTTAGTTCCGGGAATGTCTCCGGGAATTTCTACAGGAACTCTTCCGGATTTTTTTCCAAGAATTTCTCCGGAAATTTCTCTAGGTATTCCTCTGGAAATTTCTCCGGGAATTTCTCTAGGAATTCCTCTGGAAATTTCTCCGGGAATTCTTCTGGAAAATTTTCCAAGATGTTCTCTAGGACCCTCATAGGAACTCCTTCTGGGAATTTCTCCAGGAGTTTTCCAGGAATTCCTCCGGATTTCCTCCGAGAAATTCCACAGGAATACCTCGATGAGTTCCTCCGGAAATTAATCCATGAATTCGAGATTTTCCTCAGAAATTCCTGAAAGAATTTCTCCGACAATTTTTCTAGGAGTTCCTCTAGGAATATCCCTGCTCGGGTAGGGGACCTTAGGCCAACAACCTAATGTTCCCACAGGACTGAAAGTAAGTAGTGTCCTCCGGCACTTTTTTAGGGACCTCACGGGTAATTTATTCAACAATTCCAATAAAAGGTATTATTCCTGCAATTCATTTTGAAATTCCTCCGTCAGTTTACTTAAAAAATCATCTAAAAAATTATTCACTAAACCGATTTTTTCAGAAATTCTTCACACATAACCTTTAGAAATGGGTCAGAAAATTCCTGTAGGAACTCATGTGGAAATTTCTTTCGAAATTTCTTTGGCTATTCATCATTTGTAAATCATTTGAGAAATTCTTCCGGAATTTCCTTCAGTAGTTACATTACCAGAGAAATGTTTCAAGTAATTTCTGGATGCATTGGCTTAGCCATTCTTGCTCAGTCTCCTTAACAATCAGTAAAAAAAGCGGGATGAAATAAGGAGCGAATGGCCACTCCTTACATCCTTCTCTTTCTCGTGTTTGTGAGCAAGAAAAAAAAAAGAAAAAGTTGGCTACGTCAATGATCGGTGGTAGTCTTGAAGGAACTACCGGAATAACTTTGTTCCTAAAGCAATTCCTGGAGAAATTTGCAAATAAAATAGGAGATGCCTTAAGAAACTGTAGAAAGTCGGAAATGCGTTGGAGTAAATCATAAAAAAAGAAGGAATTCCTAAAAAAATTGTCAAAAGAATGCTAATTTAACTGGCGGACTTGGTGTCGTACGAGTGTCTGGAAAAGTTTCCTGCTGATTAAAAAAAAAATGTTTGAAAATATTATGAATAATTTGCCAGGGTAATTTCTGAAAAGCAAACATTAAAAAATGGATAGAAATTGTCGAGTAGTAGGAAATTCCTGAAAATAAATAGCTGCACAGAATTCCTGAAGGAACTGCCGTCACAATCCCTTGATAATCTTAATTATAAGTTCTTAAAAAATCGCTAGAAGAATTTCTTGTAGATTTATCTGAATAGTTTCTTGAAACTATGCTGGAAAAATTCTAAACATTTTCTGAAGAAACTGTCGGAGGAATATTTCAATTAATTGCATGAAGAATGGGTTGTTTAACGATGAAAGTATTGCTATTTTGTATGGCTTAATCGAAAGAGCGCATTTTTCTGAGTATAACACATTTCCTCTAGATTTCCAAGAGAGAGATTCCCTAAAAACGACGTTCCGGCAGAAATCTCTTCGCAGTTTCTTGCATAATTATATTTATAAATTCTAGCAGGAATTCCTCCAGAGATTTCTGCAGGTTCCTTCGCAGATTCCGTCACAGTTTCTTGCAAGAATTTCTTTTTAGATGCCTTCAATGATGATCGCAGCAGTCCGCGAACGCGTGCGGGTGTGAAAATTTTCCGCTGTCATTTTTTTTCGTTTCCGCGAGTTTACGACTTACGATTATTTGAGCTAATATTGGAATGTGAAAATTCGGCCCATGTTATGTCCGCGGATACGGTTCTACAAAGTGGAAACCAGGGTGGCAATGTTATCTTGGTAACGAAATCCGCTGAGAGTGTTGAAAGTATAGTGCCACCGCGTGTCCGGTAGTCATAAAAGGTGCCTTGTAGTGATTCGATGGTCCAAACGTGAAAACATCCGCGACAAAGAAGTGCGAAAAGTGCGTTTACTGCACTAAGTTTACAGCCGCGGCTTGTTTGCCAGTGAAATTGAAGAAAAAATCCTGCTGTTTCCCGCATCATTCCGATATCTCTACGAGTTACATACGAAGAGTGTGCAAGTTTCGGTCGCTTCACCACGGTTCGAATCTAGATCAAGCATCGAAATCAGGGAGAATTTCGATCAAATAATGCGTATTTGTTATTCGATATCGTGATGTGATTGAGGGACGTGAAGGTGTCTAGCTAATGGATCCAGTTTAGGCCCTTGGACGTCCGAAAAAAATCACTTCTCAAGCGAATCTACGGATGGATTATTCAAATTTGGTGAGAACGTTTCATGCTTCTTTTTTCCATTTATAATATGTATTTTCACAACAATATCATATCTTAAACCATGGAGCGTTTGGTACGGTATGTCCACGCATCCTTCCTCCCCTGTAGATTCGAGAAGTGATTCGATTCTAAGCTAAAATGAATTGAAATCGAATCATTTCAAAGAATCATCTTTGCGGTAAACGCTACGCAGTAGGCCTGGCCGCTTTGACGCTTGTGACATATCTTCGATATGCTGCAAGCATCAATACTGACAAGAAAAATAATCGGGCGTAATCTAACCCGATTATTTTCCAGGATGCTTTCTTGTACTGGCTGCGTATGTGTTAGATTAGATTAGATTAGATTAGATTAGAATTTCTTTTTAGATGCCTTCAATTTTTTACCGGAATTCTTCTGGAAATTCTTGCTGGAATGCCTCCAGAGGTTGTTCCTGGCATTTCTCCATATATTCTCCTGGGATGCCATCAAGAGTTATTCCGGAGATTTTCTCAGGAATTTCTTCTAAAAATCCTTCACAAATTATGCCTTGGCATTTCTCCAGAAATTCTTCTAGAAAATTCTTTAGAAATTCTTCTAGAAGTTGCTCCAGGGATTTCTCTAAAATTCCTCCAGGTAGTTCTTCCAAGGACTGCTTCATAAATTCATAAATTCAACATTATCTCAGGAGTTCTTCCTTGAAAAATTCTTCCATGATTTTGGTTTTCGAAAATTTCAGCAGGGTATTCCTGGAGGAATACCAAAAGAAACTTCATGAGGAAAGGCTTGGATGCAACTCCAAAAGAATTTATTGAGAAACTTTAGAAGAGTTCCTGGAGAAATCCTTCAATAGGAGAATTTTTAAAAAATCTGGAGGAATAAAAAAAAATTTCAATGAAATTGCTCTAGAAATTGCATTGGAGATATTTCCCGAGACATTAGAATTTTGAGGAAGACTCGAAATTTTGATAAATATTTTTTTATCCGCCCCCTCAAAATGCAAAATCCAGCTAAAATTTTTTGAAGGGGGGGGGGAGACAAAAAGTCAAAATAAAATTTGTATCAGCCTTACTGATTCCGTGATAAATATCCTAGAGGTATCCCTGGAGGAAATGCTGGATAATTTTCAATACCAGAACACTTGGAGGAATTCTAGCTAGATTACCTTTATGAATGCTTGAAAAAAATCCTGGAGACACTCCTGTGGATGTTTGCAATTGAATCCTTGGAGAAATTCTCTAGAAAATCTCTAGAGGAGTTCACAAAGAAATACCTGTACCTGATTTCCGAAAAAAAAACCACGCTGGCTGAAATAATTACTGAAACATTCTAGAACTTCTTGAATGTGGAGATTAACCAGCTTAGATCTGAAAATCTCAATAACAAAGCATTGTAAAACATTTGGATCCCTGGATAAATGCTTGATTCCTCCAGAAAGATTTTCTAAAGGACACATTAAAAAAAATATGAAATAATCACAGAAGAAGCTTGAAACACTTTTTGACCCCGGGAGTCGATCGCGCCGGCCCAGAAGGGGTCGGCCTAAGCCCCAAGCTGCTGGTCCAGCCAACGGCAGCTTCCGGGGTGGGCTCACAATGCCTCTTCTGACTCCCGGGTCCCAGGGCGTTTTCTGGATGGGGAAGTTTTCGGTGGGGTTTGTCCTAAATCGTGATTTAAATGAACTTACGTATTTATTGCTTCCTGAATGGGTCGTCGTCGTGTTCTTAGTGGTGAAGCGCCGTGTCACCGGCAGGTTTCCCGTAGAGCAGTACAGGGTAGGCGACGGGGGTGCGCCAATCTTCGGCGTCCAGAGAGCCGACGCGAATAGGGCCGTTCTTAAGCCCCGAAGGCGATGAGGTGAACGCCAAGGGGGGGGGGGGGGAGGGGGGGGGGGGGTGTCTTCCTTAGGTTTGCCCGAAGGCGGCCGGATAAACCTTCTTCGTGAGCCGGGCGGGGCAGTCGTTAGGTACCAGGCGAAGGTGATCGGGCGATCGGTCGTGGTCCGGAGTAGATCCGGTGGTTTGGCAAGACGCTAAACGTTAGGCCAAGCAGCAGCGCGGCCGGAAGGCCGTAGCGGTTTGATCGTGAGCTGGAACGTAGGCTTCGCAGGATCTCTGGGACCGGCGGGTGGTTTCGGGCTAGCGGGTGCTTAGGCAGCCTTCCACCGTGCAAATGGCACTTAATTATCAACGAGGGTGCCACAATTACACCGATCGGAGGTCCAAACGTGGAACCTCCGACCTGGAACACTTATCACCTCTTCCCTCAAGCACGAGTAGCGATTTTCTGCCCCGAACACTGCTCGTTACCTGTCTCCCAGTCTCCTCGTCCGATCTTCTCTTCGGTCTCTTCTCTCATTCTCCTGGTTTCCGCCTACATCGCCACCCGCTTCAGGTGGCTGCTGAAACTCACCACCTCTTCATTGCGCGTTGACGCATCGTGACGCGCATTGGGTCAACACGCACGACGCCCACACTTTAAAAAGACTGTTGGGCTAGCTATATAAAAGTTTCCCTACACTGCCCACCATTAGCGTAAAGTTACCGTTCGGTAACAAGCTTCAGAAGGAATACATGGAACACTTTACAGATTGTCCCGCGTCAAATTGCACCACGGAAAATAGTGTATAACTTTTGGTTACATGCATCAAAATGGCTGATTTTTCAACCAGCAACAGTTTATTGTGTGTAGATGATGCCATCAAAATTTCATATGAATCGGTTTAGTATTGATGAAAATATCTCTGAAGTAGTGTAGAATTAGCAACTAGTTAAAATACACATAAATAAAAACAAAAAAAAAATCTCTGAAGCGAGAAATTCAGATTTTGGGAAGCTTGTACGAACAAAGAATAAAAATAAAAAATAATTTAACATGTATGTAACGCTAGAGCCATAAATATTAAACCGATTACAATGATTTTTGTCTGTAGGTGCCGTCTGCATGTAGAAATATTGTACTAAAGTTTCATTCGATTTGATGAAACGGATAAAAAGTTGTAGTCGTTCATCTAGCCAAAGGTCGCAATAAGCAAAAATGTTTTATTGTATTGTGACATTCAAAGTTTTCTAATTTTGGAAGTGTTAAGCCAACATGGCTCAAAATTTGATTGAGAACATGTTATTATATTAGGTCAACACTGCCCAATTTTATTGAGAATCGCAGCAGTATTTACAGTTTTATAGTTGAAATAGTGCAAACGGACCTTAAAATAGTTAAGGAGTGCCTAAAATTCACTCTGAAGCGGTTTGAGTTTTGAATTATAAAAAAATAAGTAGTCAACCGATTTTGATGAAAATTTTTCCACTTAATATTTATTACGTTGAGAACTTCGTTCAGACGTTTTGACACACTAACAGTAAAGTTATAACTTAAACCGTTTTCCAAATGATTGTACAAGATTCCAAAAATCCAATATTCTCGCATCTCCGCCAATACTCAACCAATTCCGATGAAATTTGTATGGCATCATCTACTCTTAATATACTGTTGCTGGTTAAAAAAAACAGCCACGGGCTTGGTGGTCTAGTGATTACCGCTTCTGATTCCTATCCAGAAGGTCATGGGTTCAACGCCTGGCCCGTCCCTTTCATCCTTCTTTGTATTTTTCTGTCCACTTTCTCTCTTTCTCTTCTCTACATTGAACAATTCTTGTATATTCATATTCATATGTTCATAGTCATCGCTAGAACCAGAAACGAATTGCAAAAATTCGTTTCCCTTCCTTCCAACTGCCACAGCACAGTGTATATAACGCCTACAAGTTATGCAACCAAAGCGAACTGTGCCACTTGTCCTTCATAGTATTCACCACACAATCTATCATCTTACGAACACTATAAATATCCCCTATTCATGGAACGCATCACCGACCCAACGGTGACTCCCATATCTCCCATCCTATCCGTCTAACAAATACCCCAGTCCGTGCTGGTTGTGGGGATGCAGAGGTGATCTCGGTCTTTAGTAGCAACAACTACCACATTTCTTTCCCTTCCCAACTAACTACAAGGACGAGGCTGGCGCCGTTATTGATAAAAAAAATGTATGAGCTGCTTAAATTGCACTTTGAGAATAAGTGGAGTGTTCCAGCCCTTATTCATTTGGATCTCAGTGCAATTGGTACCAGCTCAGATCAATCACGGAGGAGCAACCATTGACATGTATAGTCAGATTAGATCGTTTTTGTTGCTGGTTAAGAAAACAGCCATTTTAATGCATGAAATCAAAAGTTATGCACTGTTTTCCGTGGTGCAATTTGGTTCGGGACACCCTTTACAGGCGAATTATTGGAAAAATTTCTGGATATTCTGAAGAAATTTTTAAGAGCCCTGGAGAAATTTCTTAAAGATTTTACGAATGAATCCCTGGAGTAATTTTGGAAGATACCCGTAGTTGCATGTCCGAAAGATCGTGAAACTATTGAGAACTTGAGCTACAGGTCCTAATCCCTGGTAAAGGAGGAAGGTTACGATGGCTGTTATTCATGGCCATCGTGTAAAGAAAAAAATGGATAAACCCCAATGCCAAGGTGTCATGCGACCCGTGCCGAGGGCTGAATGGTTGAGGGGGTACTAAACATGCTCAACCGCGAACGGAGCCTGGGGTGCACCAGGGCGAACACCCCAGTAAGCAGCCCTTACTGCACTACGGCGGGGCACTGGTGCAGCGGACATTTATTTCCCTAGCTACTCGTGGGACCAAAAATGAGTACAAATTTTACAAACAACCTTCAAGGTGACGACTGCCTCTCTCAGTCGTGTGAGAGCGAAGTGGAGAATACTCTGAGTCAGCTTGGCCTTACCGAAGACCAGCTACTCAGTAGTTCGCAGGAGAAGATGGAAATATCCTGCCCCTCAACGCCTACCTCCCGGAGCAGCACATGTTTCGACAAAGCTGATCCAGATCTACAACACCCCTCATCGACCGACTCCAACCTGCTGGACATGGAAGATAACGAAGATGATGGTATACGGATCGTCATCAACCCCCAAGAATCTTTAGCAAGTAGCAAAGGATCCGAAGATAACAAGGGTTCTACGGAAGCCAAGGGGGCTCCGAGTAAGAAATTCCCCACACTCACACGCTCGCAGAGGAAGCAGCTTAGAACTCTCCGGGAGAAGGGAAAAGACCGGAATGAGGCCTTGTCCATAATCCTGAATAAGGAGAGCGAGCCCACTTCCTCAAAACGCTCGAGAAACGACCTAGACAAATCCGCCACAGAGGACCCCAAACAAAAAAGGGTGAAGCACCATCTGGATCCGAGAGAGCGCGCCCAACAGTCCACAAACAGCGCGCCTCAGAAAAACGTGTCTGGACAACAAAACCCACCCATGAGGAAAACAGCTGGTATCAGCTACAGTGATATGGCCAAAAGCGTGAAGGTCGGGATAATACCCAAAGACTTTCCCACCGTCCAACTCACTACAGCCCAGCTAGACCTTCTACAAGAAGCACTCCTGCTCAGAGTAGTTCAACAACGAAACGAGCCAATAAAACCCAAATTCAACAACCTCATCTACAAGTCCGGTTACATGGTTCTAATCTGTAAGGATCAAGAGACTGCTGAGTGGTTAAAGAGAATATCCCCATCCATGAAACCCTGGGAAGGTGCAGAGCTGATGGCAATGGACGAAGTGGCGATTCCACGTCCAGAGATGATCCGAGCATTCTTCCCACAAAGCTCCAGCTATGACGACGACCGAATAAAGGCTCTCATAGAAAGCCAAAATGACATCACAACAACTAATTGGCGTATTGTGAAACGATCCATTCTGAAAGACATTCATGTCGAATGGATCTTCACAGTAGAGGGTGCGTCGATGGAAAAGTTGAAGAAGTACAAATACACCCTCAACTACCGATTTGGTGAAATCCAACTAAGGAAGATTACAGATCAACCGACTGCCGATACCGCCAATCCGACTGGAAGGCCGACCCAAGAGCAATCTGTGGAGGCCTCCTGTTCGGGCAAGGTTCGGCTAACTGGAAGGCCGACCCAAGAGAAATCTGAGGAAGCCTCCGGTTCGGGCGAGGTTAGTAAATCTCACCCCAAAAGCACCATAAAGGCTAGTCAGTCCGCCTCTAAAGGAAAAGCTCGAAGCTTACATGCGACTCCCTGCTCTAGTGGTACCAAACCAAAGGTATCTAAACAGGGCAAAGGGAGTGCAAAAAGCGACAGTTTGACCACAGAGGCGAAACTGGCGGGCCAGGTCGCTACAGGGAAGAGAAACAACCCAAACTGTAACACCAAACGACACCCTGATGATCCGCAACATCCAAAGCCGGATAGTCGTCGTCCGAAAAAAAGCGGTAACCCCGGAAATGGGGACTAAAATTCTGCAAGTGAACCTTCACCATGCTGAGAGCGCCACGGGTGTGCTCTGTCGGAGGTTCACCAAAGAGAATCTAACCGTGGCCCTCATTCAAGAGTCATGGGTCAATAAATCCAGAATACAAGGTATTCCACAACACTCATGTAAGTTGGTATATGATGACAGCCAGCTTTCTCCTAGAGCGGCTATTTTATTACATAACAACTGTAAATACTTTCCAATTTCAGAATTCATAAAAAGGGACATCGTAGCTGTCAGGATGGAGGTACCTTTCGCTAGAGGGAGTAGAGAGATCTTGATGGTCTCGGCATACTTCCCAGGTGACGTGGACGAAATCCCTCCTCCAGAAATAGCTGCGCTCGTAGCCTACAGCCACCGACACAACATCCCCTTCGTCATAGGGTGTGACGCAAATGCACATCACACCGTATGGGGAAGTACAAATATAAACACCAGAGGTGAGTACCTGTTACAGTTTCTCTCTTCCAAGAACATTGACATTTGTAATGTTGGTGACAAGCCCACGCACAGTGGGAAAAAACCGACCCAAAAAGGCACCTTCCGAATGGAAAAATGCCAAGGAATCGATTGGTGATAGTTTCATTCACCGGAATTGAGTGCAAGTGTCCATTTTGCCCCATTTTCCCCTAAAAAACACTGTTTTTCTGAATTAAATAATGGTTTCAACTGATTGCGGCTAACCAACCAAGTTTTTATTGATGTAGAATTAACAGGTGCATTCTATGGAGCATACCTCGATCTGTGTCTTTGACTGGAAGTGCCCATTTTGCCTCATTTTCCCCTAAAATACTGTTTTTCTGGATTAAAAAATAGTTTCAACTGATTGCGGCTAACCAACCATTTTTTTCTTGATGTAGAATTTACAGGTGCATTCTATGGGACACACATTGATTTGTGTCATTGACTGAAAGTGCCCATTTTGCCTCATTTTCCTCTAAGATACTATTTTTCTGAATGAAAAAAAATGGTTTCAACTGATTGCGGCCAACCAACCAATTTTTACCTGATGTAGAATTAATCGACACATACTTTGCGATGCACCTCGATATATGTCATTGACTGGAAGTGCCCATTTTGCCTCATTTTTCCCTAAAAATACTGTTTTTTTCTGAATTAAAAATTAGTATCAACTGATTGCTGCATACCTACCATATTTTTCTTGATGTAGAATTGGCAGGAACATTTCATGAGGCACACCTCGATCCGTGTCATTGTCTGGAAGTGCCCATTTTGACCCATTTTCCCCTATAAATACAGTTTTCCTGGATTAAAAATAGTTTTAACTGATTGCGGCTAACCAACCATTGTTTACCTGATGTAGAATCAACCGGCGCATGCTTTGGGGCACACCTTGATCTGTGTCGTTGACTGGAAGTACCCATTTTGTCTTATTTTCCCCTAAAAATACTATTTTTCTGAATTATACAATTGTATCAACTGATTGCGGCTAATCAATCAATTTTTACTTGATGTAGAATTAACCGGCACATACTTTAAGGTGCACCTCGTTCTGTGTCTTTAGGTGGTAGTGCCTATTTTGCTCCATTTTCACCTAAACTACGGATTTTCTGGATTTAAAAATAGTTTGAATCGATTGCAGCTAATCAATATTTTTTTCCTGATGTTGAATCGATCTATGCATACTATGGGATACACCTCGCGCTATGTGTTAGTCTGAAATTGCCCGTTTAACCAATTTTCCCCTAATTAGTTCCAACTAATTGCGGTTAACCAAGCATTTTTTTTCCTAATGTGAAATTAATCGATGCATTATGACTAGAAGTGCCCATTTCCCCCTTTACCCCCTAAAATACTGTTTTTCTCGTTTAAGAAACAATTTCAACTTATTTAAGCTAACGAGCTAACAAGCTAAGCAATTTAAGCTAGCAGCTTAAGCTAACAAAACAAGTTTTTCCTCATGTAGAATTGATCAGAGCATATTGTCAGACAAACTTTGTGTCATTGATTGGAGGTGGTCATGTTGTTCTATTTTCCCCTAAAACACTGTTTTAGTTAGTTGGAACAAACTTTTTAACCCAGTGTTGCGCTTAATTGCGCTCTTTAGATTTCAATATTTCAATTACATGCACACCCTAGGAGTTTCCTATATGACAATGCTTGACGGCTGATGACAAAAGACAATGTAATTAAATTATTTAGTGAGGAGGTGACGGTTGGAAACCAGATAGATGTTTCCACTATAATTCCACCGAATTTGTAAGTTTTATTTTATATTTATTGTAATAGTATTTAACTAAATAAATCATACTGGCAGCTTTGTAGCAGGTCCAACAGCAATCATGTGTTTGCTTCACAGTAATCTGCTGAAAGAGTCGGTGCCACCAATGCCTCTTCGCAACACTACAAAGAAATTCGTTGCCCATCATCAACGAATCGGTGTTTCTTCTGTGGCGTCATGAGATCCAGTGAGCGCAACTGGTTTGGGACTAAATCTTCACCGCGAGATGCACGAAGGTGTTCCGGACTGTTGTTTCCAACGATCTGCCGTAAACCGTCGATGAAGGAGCACCGCTGTGTATATGTCTACCTAATCGGAGTTTTTTTTTGACTAAGCGAATAGCAGCTTGTAGAACATTGAATAAGGTACACTTCGAAGCTGCTATGCAAAGTGTTTCGTGTTGTGGAGATGGCTACAATCAATGTGCTTGAATACCGCGAGTTGTTCCCACAGAGGCAACGTGTAATGCATCTTTCAAAGCGCCCTGGTGCCACGTCGAAACAATACAGACACTTTGTTTGCGAGCCGATAAATATCTCTTTGTGTAGACTACGTTCAAGAGTGCAAACAACATTCATTCTTAACATCTCTCAGCTTAGGCTAGGTATTTTAGGCAAACAGAACCTAATGCGTGTGTTGTTTGTTGTACGCGTAATCAATGGATGTAAAATTTGGACATAGGAAACGTAAGCGGAAATCTAAAGATATTTTGTAAAGCTTCCGTTGCTCTAAAGCGTTACGGGGGGGAGTGTTGCGCTTAATTGCGCTCTTTAGATTTCAATATTTCAATTACATGCACACCCTAGGAGTTTCCTATATGACAATGCTTGACGGCTGATGACAAAAGACAATGTAATTAAATTATTTAGTGAGGAGGTGACGGTTGGAAACCAGATAGATGTTTCCACTATAATTCCACCGAATTTGTAAGTTTTATTTTATATTTATTGTAATAGTATTTAACTAAATAAATCATACTGGCAGCTTTGTAGCAGGTCCAACAGCAATCATGTGTTTGCTTCACAGTAATCTGCTGAAAGAGTCGGTGCCACCAATGCCTCTTCGCATAGTTGCGTATCTTAAATTTTAAGACTACCGTAATTAACATTGAGAACCCCTGGGGTTGAATGCTATGCAGCTAGACGAAAAAGAATATTTATTGAATAGGCATTATCAGTATAGCAAGGAGGTGTTCCCGTGACAGTTCACCGAAATTGTAAGCTAGTTATAAGGTAAATGTGTTATTTTGTGTAATAAACTTTATTTTTAGCTTTTTAGCTAACTGAGACAGTACATGTCATGTTTGCTGTAAGAGTCGGTTTAGTCCCAAGAAACACCTCCCGCAACACTAAAAAGAATTTCGTTGCGAACGTAAACGATCAATCCCCTTCCCGATGGCGCTATAGGATCCGCACATTGTGATAAGATCTCAAAATAGGCTTCACCGCGAGATGCATAGAAGTCTATTGATCAATGCGTCACGTCGTCCATATGGATCCACAGTAACGTTGAGCACATAGTGGGTAAGGTGCGATGCAAAGAGATAAGAGATCGGATAAGCGTCGAAGCACACTCTGTGGAAACTATATGCAGAACGCATGAACCGTACATAGTAGATGAGTTGCGATGAGTGCGGTGATGCGATGCAGCTGCTTCGACGCATGTGAACGCACGAGAATGCTTGTCGGGTATGGATTTTATGATTGCGCTCGTTGTGTATGTAAAGCAATGCGGATTTAATGTGTTGGGAATGCTAGTAGGTAATATAAAATGCGTTAATATGTTGTTGTTTTTCAATATAACCCAATGCTTTTTCACATGACTTGTATTTTGATGAACCAGACGTAATAAAAATGTATCATACTGTCTATCGATCGCCATGTAAAATAACATATTTCATTGCATATAAAATAGTATCCATCAAATCGTTTAAGTTTTTTACAGCATATTTTTGTTATTATATGTGTATAAAAAAACATTTTATTTTCTATGTTCGGGATTTAAATGAAGTGATTAATGTTTGATATGGTCGTTTGTTCAGTGCATGCTATTTATGTGCAAGTTAGAAAGTTTAAGGGTTTTATGGTATTCAACTCAATTGCTAAAAGGATTCTGATTGAAAGGTTCTGCTTTTTTCTTTGTCAGGCAAAACTAGAAAAGAGTGTGACATCGATTTCGATTGATACTCTTTTACCTAATATATGATGAATATTGTGTACTTGGGTGTCTACTCATAACTCAAAATAAAATTCCCTGAGTTTTCCAGGTTTTTCCAGATGAAATTTTGAAAGTTTATAATTAAAAAATAACCCAAATTTTCTAAAAATTATAAAGGGTGACTTAGGGTATCATCACCAGGTTTGTTCTCTTCGTCATGAGGGATTTATGCCGGTCAAATTACCTGAAACTTGATCATATTCAATTTGGTTGGGAAGGATTTGATGCCAAGTCTGAGTTCAACAGGTTTAAAAAAAACCCCATGACGAAGAGAACAAAACTGCCAAAAATACGTAAGTTCCCCTACTCTTCAAAAATTCTTTCAATATTTCTGAGCATTATTCCTGGAATTTCTTCCAAAGTATCTTCCTGGCTTTCCACAAGATTCTTTCACACGAGATATCTGTTTGAGTACGTCCCGATATTTCTTGCAAAGGTTTTCCGATATACTAGAGATTCTCGCTGGATTCTTCCTGAAGATCCATCCAAAACTATTCAAAGTTTCTTCAAGAATGTCGTAGCCATGCGGTTAGAGTCCGGGTGGATGAGGGTGCGATTCCCGCTCCGACCGATGAAAATTTTCACGAGAATAGCTTCTAATCCGTAGTCACTCCGTGTTAAGTTTCGTTCAATCGGTACAGCCGCCGGCTGAAGCCAGTGTCCATGCCTTTTTTAACGGTTTTCCGGGACAGTTATCCATAAACTATTGGATTTTTACCGATAGTTTTCCGATATTCCTCTTGTTTTCTTCGCGGAATTTCGTCCGCAGCTGCTTTCAAGATTCCATATGGTTTTCAGAATTCCTCCTTGGATGTCCTTAATATTTTTTCTCGGGATTACTATTATCTCGAACTTTTTTCGAGATGTCTCATTTTTTCTCAGGTTTTTCCTGAAGTTCCTGTGGAGATTTCTTCAATAACACTTTGCGGAGTTTCTCGCAAGATTTTATTTGAATTCCCTCGAATATTTCTCCATAAATTTCCTATAAGGTATTTCGTAAGTTATCTCAGGAGACATTCTGAGGAAAACCCGTAGAAGAATCCCTGCAATTACTTTGGTAGAAATTCCTGAAGGAATATCCAGAATCTCGGGACAATTTCTGGTAAAGATTCCGGGAAGAATTTTGGGAATAATGCACAGAATATCTGTAAAAACTCTCAGGTGGATCACTATAAGAAATCCGGTACAACTACAAGAAACAGCCTGGCTCCGAAAATATGCAAGAGAAGAATTCAATGAGAAATATCAGCAATAACTCCTGTAGAAATCCCAAAAGGTACTCTGGAAAAAAAATCTTAGGGGAAAATCCAGGGTATTTTATTTAAGAAAAGCTCTGAGAGACATCTCATGACCAACATCGGAAGGAATTTTCTTAGAGAAGTTCCAGGAGATACTCCGAGAAAAATCTCAGGTAAAACTTCAAAATAAACATCGCAAAAACTTTTAACAAATTCCTGTAGGAGACCAGGAAAAACATCTCGAAGAAAGCCCAAAGCAATGGTTTGAAGATATCACAGGAAAAAATAAAAGAAATCTCTTGAGGAACTCTTGCAGTGAAAACTCCTTCAGAAATCCTTGGAGAAACTTTAGTAGGAACCCCAGGAATAACTTCTTTAGCAACTCTGAAAAACGTTCTGTGAAGATCTTCTGGGGAAGTCTCAAGAGGAACACCGGAAGGAATCGGGTAAAATTTTCGTGAGGAGTGCCGAAAGAAATTCCACGATTTATCCCGACAGACATTCTTATAGAGTATTCGGAATAAATTCTGGTAGAAATCCTACGAAGATTTCTTTGAGTAAAACACTGGAGGAACTCTGAGAAGAAATAGCATCCCCGTGAAAAACTCCAGGAGAAATCGGCTGGAATTCAGGAATCCTGGAAGGAATCCGGAAGTATACCTTTCCGGAAAAAATCAAAAAGGAATACCATGAAACATAGCGTCAAAAATGCGGAATGGAATTTTATAAGAAATCCTGGGAGACATTCCAGGAGATATTGTTAAAGAAGTTCCAGAAAGAAATTCTGACGGAATTTCTGGAAAAAAATCCTTGTAGCGAAATTTCTATATGGATTTTTACTACCAGGTTCATACGTCCCAATGATTTTTTTTTTCGGGGTAAAATTTCCCTGAGTACTCAAGAAATTCCCTGAGTATTCCAAGTTTTCCCCTGTTAAATAAAATTCCCTGAGGATTCCCGGTTTTCCAGGTTTTTCCAGGTAGTAGACACCCTGAGAGACATCTTTTCTCGTAGATGTCGCCGAAAATTTTGTAATAAAAAAAAATCTATACCCTTAAATAATACATACTTGCCGAATTTTTGTTTCTTTTTGCCGAGATCAGCACAATAAAGTAATGTTTTAATGCCGAAAATCAGTATAACAGTCTCATATTGATTTAAATTGAAATCAACACTCAGATAGCTCAGTCCGGAAAGTAATAATATGTGTATACATAAAGACATCCCTCATGCGGATATAATTACATTTTATAATTCTTTTATCAAATAATTAATTCAATAATCTCAATCTTGTACAGTTACACCAAATTTGTTTTTTGAACTGGTCGGTTTTTGCTATTGCTACAGGATCAAAACTGACTAAGTTATAGCAAAAAAAAAACGGCCCGCGCAAAACAAAAAGCAGGTGCATTTTATCTTTCCGCTCTTACAGATGAAACGATCATTTCACTACCCACATCCAAAGAAGCGCTTCAATATACAAGCGACTTCATCGATCAAATCACGCGAGTCGTTGATGCGCACGAAATAGGCGAAAAAGGATGTGAAAACAACATGCGCACCCTCATTGAAAACCTCATGCACTATGGCCTATCAAACTTCCCTCTTCTCATCTCATAACTTATCGCATCCGATCGCATCTCACCTTACCCACTATGGTCACAGCCTAAGCCGCCAAAGCGACCAGCCCGGAACGCTGGTCGACGCATGTGAACGCACGAGAATGCTTGTCGGGTATGGATTTTATGATTGCGCTCGTTGTGTATGTAAAGCAATGCGGATTTAATGTGTTGGGAATGCTAGTAGGTAATATAAAATGCGTTAATATGTTGTTGTTTTTCAATATAACCCAATGCTTTTTCACATGACTTGTATTTTGATGAACCAGACGTAATAAAAATGTATCATACTGTCTATCGATCGCCATGTAAAATAACATATTTCATTGCATATAAAATAGTATCCATCAAATCGTTTAAGTTTTTTACAGCATATTTTTGTTATTATATGTGTATAAAAAAACATTTTATTTTCTATGTTCGGGATTTAAATGAAGTGATTAATGTTTGATATGGTCGTTTGTTCAGTGCATGCTATTTATGTGCAAGTTAGAAAGTTTAAGGGTTTTATGGTATTCAACTCAATTGCTAAAAGGATTCTGATTGAAAGGTTCTGCTTTTTTCTTTGTCAGGCAAAACTAGAAAAGAGTGTGACATCGATTTCGATTGATACTCTTTTACCTAATATATGATGAATATTGTGTACTTGGGTGTCTACTCATAACTCAAAATAAAATTCCCTGAGTTTTCCAGGTTTTTCCAGATGAAATTTTGAAAGTTTATAATTAAAAAATAACCCAAATTTTCTAAAAATTATAAAGGGTGACTTAGGGTATCATCACCAGGTTTGTTCTCTTCGTCATGAGGGATTTATGCCGGTCAAATTACCTGAAACTTGATCATATTCAATTTGGTTGGGAAGGATTTGATGCCAAGTCTGAGTTCAACAGGTTTAAAAAAAACCCCATGACGAAGAGAACAAAACTGCCAAAAATACGTAAGTTCCCCTACTCTTCAAAAATTCTTTCAATATTTCTGAGCATTATTCCTGGAATTTCTTCCAAAGTATCTTCCTGGCTTTCCACAAGATTCTTTCACACGAGATATCTGTTTGAGTACGTCCCGATATTTCTTGCAAAGGTTTTCCGATATACTAGAGATTCTCGCTGGATTCTTCCTGAAGATCCATCCAAAACTATTCAAAGTTTCTTCAAGAATGTCGTAGCCATGCGGTTAGAGTCCGGGTGGATGAGGGTGCGATTCCCGCTCCGACCGATGAAAATTTTCACGAGAATAGCTTCTAATCCGTAGTCACTCCGTGTTAAGTTTCGTTCAATCGGTACAGCCGCCGGCTGAAGCCAGTGTCCATGCCTTTTTTAACGGTTTTCCGGGACAGTTATCCATAAAGCTGTTTTGATTATCGGTAACGCAGTCTTTTTAATTTGTAAAACGAGTTTTATTATTTAACCCGACGTTTCGGGTTAAATAATAAAACTCGTTTTACAAATTAAAAAGACTGCGTTGCCGATAATCAAAACAGCTATAATAGTACAGTCGAACTCTCATCCAAGTTATCCATAAACTATTGGATTTTTACCGATAGTTTTCCGATATTCCTCTTGTTTTCTTCGCGGAATTTCGTCCGCAGCTGCTTTCAAGATTCCATATGGTTTTCAGAATTCCTCCTTGGATGTCCTTAATATTTTTTCTCGGGATTACTATTATCTCGAACTTTTTTCGAGATGTCTCATTTTTTCTCAGGTTTTTCCTGAAGTTCCTGTGGAGATTTCTTCAATAACACTTTGCGGAGTTTCTCGCAAGATTTTATTTGAATTCCCTCGAATATTTCTCCATAAATTTCCTATAAGGTATTTCGTAAGTTATCTCAGGAGACATTCTGAGGAAAACCCGTAGAAGAATCCCTGCAATTACTTTGGTAGAAATTCCTGAAGGAATATCCAGAATCTCGGGACAATTTCTGGTAAAGATTCCGGGAAGAATTTTGGGAATAATGCACAGAATATCTGTAAAAACTCTCAGGTGGATCACTATAAGAAATCCGGTACAACTACAAGAAACAGCCTGGCTCCGAAAATATGCAAGAGAAGAATTCAATGAGAAATATCAGCAATAACTCCTGTAGAAATCCCAAAAGGTACTCTGGAAAAAAAATCTTAGGGGAAAATCCAGGGTATTTTATTTAAGAAAAGCTCTGAGAGACATCTCATGACCAACATCGGAAGGAATTTTCTTAGAGAAGTTCCAGGAGATACTCCGAGAAAAATCTCAGGTAAAACTTCAAAATAAACATCGCAAAAACTTTTAACAAATTCCTGTAGGAGACCAGGAAAAACATCTCGAAGAAAGCCCAAAGCAATGGTTTGAAGATATCACAGGAAAAAATAAAAGAAATCTCTTGAGGAACTCTTGCAGTGAAAACTCCTTCAGAAATCCTTGGAGAAACTTTAGTAGGAACCCCAGGAATAACTTCTTTAGCAACTCTGAAAAACGTTCTGTGAAGATCTTCTGGGGAAGTCTCAAGAGGAACACCGGAAGGAATCGGGTAAAATTTTCGTGAGGAGTGCCGAAAGAAATTCCACGATTTATCCCGACAGACATTCTTATAGAGTATTCGGAATAAATTCTGGTAGAAATCCTACGAAGATTTCTTTGAGTAAAACACTGGAGGAACTCTGAGAAGAAATAGCATCCCCGTGAAAAACTCCAGGAGAAATCGGCTGGAATTCAGGAATCCTGGAAGGAATCCGGAAGTATACCTTTCCGGAAAAAATCAAAAAGGAATACCATGAAACATAGCGTCAAAAATGCGGAATGGAATTTTATAAGAAATCCTGGGAGACATTCCAGGAGATATTGTTAAAGAAGTTCCAGAAAGAAATTCTGACGGAATTTCTGGAAAAAAATCCTTGTAGCGAAATTTCTATATGGATTTTTACTACCAGGTTCATACGTCCCAATGATTTTTTTTTTCGGGGTAAAATTTCCCTGAGTACTCAAGAAATTCCCTGAGTATTCCAAGTTTTCCCCTGTTAAATAAAATTCCCTGAGGATTCCCGGTTTTCCAGGTTTTTCCAGGTAGTAGACACCCTGAGAGACATCTTTTCTCGTAGATGTCGCCGAAAATTTTGTAATAAAAAAAAATCTATACCCTTAAATAATACATACTTGCCGAATTTTTGTTTCTTTTTGCCGAGATCAGCACAATAAAGTAATGTTTTAATGCCGAAAATCAGTATAACAGTCTCATATTGATTTAAATTGAAATCAACACTCAGATAGCTCAGTCCGGAAAGTAATAATATGTGTATACATAAAGACATCCCTCATGCGGATATAATTACATTTTATAATTCTTTTATCAAATAATTAATTCAATAATCTCAATCTTGTACAGTTACACCAAATTTGTTTTTTGAACTGGTCGGTTTTTGCTATTGCTACAGGATCAAAACTGACTAAGTTATAGCAAAAAAAAAACGGCCCGCGCAAAACAAAAAGCAGGTGCATTTTATCTTTCCGCTCTTACAGATGAAACGATCATTTCACTACCCACATCCAAAGAAGCGCTTCAATATACAAGCGACTTCATCGATCAAATCACGCGAGTCGTTGATGCGCACGAAATAGGCGAAAAAGGATGTGAAAACAACATGCGCACCCTCATTGAAAACCTCATGCACTATGGCCTATCAAACTTCCCTCTTCTCATCTCATAACTTATCGCATCCGATCGCATCTCACCTTACCCACTATGGTCACAGCCTAAGCCGCCAAAGCGACCAGCCCGGAACGACTGCGGAATAAAAGGCAACAAGACAACGCGATCAGGAGCCCTCGTAACAATAATGCGTAATATGGTTTCTGAGCACAGCATCTCCAACGGTAAAGTGGATCAGTGAGCAGGAAAACCGTGTGTTGACTACCTACTGCAAGTCAACGTTCATCGCAATCTTCCGATTGCCCTGTATCCGCACCAACCCATTGTGAATGCTGTGAGCACGTCGAGTTGTTGAAGCTGCAGTATTGTTTTAGATGCTGGTGAAACGCAACGGTCGGGATAGGCATCAGTTCTGGATTCTTTTTTTTTAATGCAATGTAGCCTGTACGAGCTCAACGTTAAGAGGAGAGATGTCCAAAATGAACACAACCAGCTCTGGAAGCAGGAAAGATAATCTTGCTTTTAGGTTTCGCTCAATCATTTGACTGTATGAAAAAGTGTTAGTGCAATATATGTCAGTAATTAAATTTCCTTAGTGCACGACCTTAAAATTTTAGCTTAATTGTAAAACTTGAACAGATGTTAAGTGTTACGGGGGGGAGTGTTACGCATAGTTGCGTATCTTAAATTTTAAGACTACCGTAATTAACATTGAGAACCCCTGGGGTTGAATGCTATGCAGCTAGACGAAAAAGAATATTTATTGAATAGGCATTATCAGTATAGCAAGGAGGTGTTCCCGTGACAGTTCACCGAAATTGTAAGCTAGTTATAAGGTAAATGTGTTATTTTGTGTAATAAACTTTATTTTTAGCTTTTTAGCTAACTGAGACAGTACATGTCATGTTTGCTGTAAGAGTCGGTTTAGTCCCAAGAAACACCTCCCGCAACACCCAGAAAACAGTATTTTAGGAGAAAATGGGGTGAAACGGGCAATTTTAGACTAACGCATAGCGCGAGGTGTATTTCATAATATGAATAGGTCGATTCTATTTCAGAAAAAAATATTGGTTAGTTGCAATCAATTGAAACTATTTTTAAATCCATAAAACCCGTAGTTTAGAGGAAAATGGAGCAAAATAGGCACCACCACCCAAAGACACAGAACGAGGTGTGCGCCAAAATATGCGCCGGCTTCAAGCAAAAATCGATTGGTTAGCCGCAATCAGTTGAAACATGTCTTTAATTCATAAAAATAGTATTTTAGGGGAAAATGGGGCAAAATGGGTACTTCCAGTCAAAGACACAGATCGAGGTGCGTCCCAAAGTATGCGCCGGTTGATTCTAAATCAGATTGAAAATGGTTGGTTAGCCGCAATCAGTTAAAACTATTTTTTAATCCAGAAAAACAGTATTTATAGGGGAAAATTGTGCAAAATGAGCACTTCCAGTCAAGGACACGGGAAGAGGTGTGCCTCAAGAAATGCACCTGTCGATTCTACATCAAGAAAAAATGGTGGGTAAGCCGCAATCAGTTGATACTAATTTTTAAATCAGAAAAAAAAAACAGTATTTTAAGGGGAAAATGAGGCAAAATGGGCACTTCCAGTCAATGACATATATCGAGGTGCACCCCAAAGTACGTGCTGGTTAATTCTACATCAGGTAAAAATTGGTTGGTTGGCCGCAACCAGTTGAAACTATTTTTTAATTCAGAATAACTGTATTTTAGGGGAAAATGAGGAAAAATGGGCACTTTCAGTCAATGACACAAATAAAGGTGTGTCTCATAGAATGCACCTGTCAATTCTACATCAATAAAAAGTTGGTTGGTTAGCCACAATCAGTTGATATCATTATTTAATTCAGAAAAACAGTGTTTTTTAGGGGAAAATGGGGCAAAATGGACACTTACACTTAATTCCGGTGAATGAAACTATCACCAATCGATTCCTTGACATATTTCCATTCGGAAAACATGGGCTTCAAAGATCGCAATCAGCCGCAATAATTAGGTGCCTTTTTGGGTCGGTTTTTCCCACTGTGCCACGTTTGAAAACCTCATTCGTCAGGAAGTTTTGGACTTGACTCTATGTAGTCGGTCTATCTCTGATAAAATAAAAAACTGGCATGTTTCTGAAGAAATATCAATGTCAGACCACAAACACATCATCTTCGAATGGGAAGGGGGTCTAACGATAGAAAAAACGTTTAAAGATCCTAAGAAAACTGATTGGGAATCCTACTCAGCTATCCTACAATCTGAAGAGTACATCATAGAAAGTCACATCAAGTCCATTACACAATTGGAAGATGCGTCCAAATCCATTAAAAAAAATCCTTAATGCCTACCAAGAGAGCTGTCCAACTAAATCAATTAGTTCGAGCAGAGACGTTCCATGGTGGAATAAAACTCTTGAGAAGCTTAGGAAAACTGCGCGTAGGGAATTCAATCGTGCCAAGCGAACCGGCGATTGGAGCCTATACAGAAAGGCCCTGACGAACTACAACAAAGAAATAAGGTCAGCCAAACGGAAATCGTGGATTCTAATGTGTGAAAGCATAGAGAATACACCCGTAGTGGCCAGACTCCAAAAAACTCTTTCAAAAGACCACTCCAATGGTGTGGGTAGCCTCCGAAAGACGGATGGTTCGCTCACTGTAGAGCCTAGCGATACACTGAGCGAATTGTTAAAGATCCACTTCCCTGATTCAATCCCTGAGTCGAGCATCGGCGACCAAGACACTAGAATTGCTGTCTCAGATCCACAAGAGATCCAATCATGGGTTTCTGGATCTAAAAAAGACGCAATAAAGGTTGCAAAGGAAGCTTTCACTCGGGCCAGGGTTGAGAGGGCTGTGAGATCTTTCGAGCCATTTAAGTCTCCTGGCATGGATGGAATATTCCCAGCGTTGATCCAAAAAGAGGAGAAAACACTGGTTCCACCCTTGGTTGAGATTTTTAGGGCGAGTCTGATTTTGGGGCATATACCCAACGATTGGCGTCAAATCCGGGCTGTCTTCATTCCGAAGGCAGGAAAGGGGGATAAAACCAACCCCAAAGCATTCAGGCCGATAAGTTTATCCTCTGTAATGCTCAAAATTATGAAAAGGTACTATGCGAGTACATAAATCACAAATTTATGAAAGCAATGCCTTTGTCAAAAAACCAATTCGCTTATCAAAGTGGAAAATCTACGATCTCTGCACTACATACGGTAGTTCAAAAGATCGAAAAAACACTCAATGCAAAAGAAATTGCTCTTGTAGCATTTCTTGATATTGAGGGCGCATTCGATAACGCTTCTTATTCGTCTATAGGGTCAGCAATGTTGAGGAGAAAATTCGACCCATGCATTGTTACCTGGGTACATGCTATGCTAGCTAATCGAAAAATCTCCTCTGAGCTTAGCGGTTCATACATTACTGTTAAAGCAACAAGGGGACGTCCGCAAGGCGGAGTGCTTTCTCCTTTGTTGTGGTCACTGGTGGTGGATGAGCTTCTAGACAGCTTAGAGAGAAGAGGCTTCGAAGTGGTTGGATATGCTGATGACGTTGTCATTATTGTACGAGGCAAATTCGAAAGTGTTATCGTGGAAAGAATGCAATCTGCCCTAAATCACACTTTTTCCTGGTGTCATAAGGAACAACTAGGCATAAATCCTACAAAAACTTCCATTATCCCTTTCACCAAACGGAGGAAGGTCCAACTGAAACCCCTTTTCTTGAATCATACACAACTAGTTTATTCAAGCGAAGTAAAATATCTAGGTGTCATACTCGACGCAAAACTGAATTGGAACTCTCATCTCCAATCAGTTGTGCAGAAAGGTCTCAATACACTTTGGGTTTGTTCAAAAACCCTGGGTAAAAGATGGGGCCTAAAACCAAGTATGATCATGTGGATATATAAAACCATTGTTCGTCCCAGGACTACTTACGCTTCCCTTGTCTGGTGGCCTAAAACTAATGAGGCTGCTGCAAGGGCGAAGCTCAACAAAATCCAACGCACCGCTTGCATAGCGATCACTGGTGCAGTTCGTAGTACACCCACTTTGGCCCTAGACGCAATGCTTCACCTGTCCCGGTTAGATCAATTCATAAATCTGGAAGCGGAAAAAAGTGCTCTAAGGTTAAAGAGAACAAAAACGCTGCTGTCGGGAGACCTTACGGGTCACCTCAGCATATTAAATGAATTTGCCATAAATCCCGCAATAGGAATTTGTAGTGACTGGATGGAAACGGTAGTCAATTATGACTTACCTTACGATGTGCTCATTCCTTCCCGCCAGGAGTGGGAAGGAGGTGGACCCAGCGTTCCAACAGGCTCTATAAATTTCTTCACAGATGGTTCGAAAATGAATAATCTGACAGGCTCCGGAATCTATGGCCCTAGAACAAAAATCTCTGTCCACTTAGGACAGTGGCCCACAGTATTTCAGGCGGAAATATATGCAATATTAGAATGCGTGTTATTATGCCTGAGGAGAAAGTATAGGTTTGCAAAAATATGTATTTTCTCTGACAGCCAAGCGGCACTTAAGTCGCTTAATAACTACACTTGTAACTCAAAGCTAGTGTGGGAATGCATTCTGGCTTTGAAAAACTTATCCATACGCAATCGAGTCTACCTATATTGGATCCCAGGACATACGGGTCTAGAGGGAAACGAGATTGCTGATGAGCTAGCCAGAAATGGATCTAATGAAAGGTTCATTGGCCCTGAGCCCTTCTGCGGGATCTCAGACTGCTCTGTAAAAATGGAACTGAACAAATATATGGTCAGTCAAATCACATCAAACTGGAATGCACTTCCCCATACGATTCAATCTAAAAGGCTCGTAACGATAAACCCCAAGAAAACCCAACAACTATTAGGTCTCAACAAAAGGGATCTCAACATCTACACCGGTCTAATAACTGGACACTGCCCCTGCAGATACCATCTAGAAAAGATCGGAGCAATCCAAACCTCAAATTGCCGCTTTTGTGACGAGGAGAGGGAAACATCAGAACACATCCTCTGCTATTGCAGTGCACTCACTCAACGTAGGTTCAAAGTTCTCAGCAAGCCCTTTTTAGGGCCTGCTGACATATGGATCTTATCTCCCAAGGACGTGGTTGGCTTCATAAAGCTAGTCTCGCCAGAATGGGGGAGTCACATACTGTAACTCAGGATCTCTATTCATCAATAATAGATGGTCTTGAGTTCAGTCGATACCAAGGTATCTCAGTGACAAATATGTTACTGAGATAACTTGCGTACCTCACAGCAAAAGGGTATATCACAATAGTTCTAAAATCTGGACGCAGTGATCTTCACCCGACAAACGAGAGAGAGAAGATACCCATAGTGCAATTCCGGAAGGAATCTATAGAAGATTTTTTTTTATTTTGAAAAAATTCCTGAACGAAACTTTGGCGAAATTGTTTTATGAATCCCTGGAAGATTGTTTTAGGGAATCCCCTAAGGATTATCTTAAGGAATTCCTTTAAAAAATTTGAAGGAAGTTTTGGAAGATGTTGTAAAGAAATTCTTTGCGAGATTTCTGAATGAATTCAGAATTTTGGATTATAAAAAAAACGCTAGAAGAATTTTCATTCATCATACTATAAAACCGAAAATATCAGTGTTTGATCATCGGCAGTAAATATTTTGTCGGTCAAATTACCTAAAACTAGGCCTATAACTCAAACGAAGAGAGAAAAACTGCCGAAAAGAGCAAAGTTTCCCTAGTGTTCCCCTATTATTCAAATTTAAAAATTCAAAAATGTGAATTTATATCTACAAAGAACACTATGTTGCAACTGCAGTTCTCTCTTGTAAGATTATCGGCATTTACCAATTTCTTCAACATAATTTACATATGTGTGGTGGCTATGAAGTTTAGTGACAGAAACCATTCGCACAAAACTTAAACGTTGTTTTATTGGTGTAGGACCTGTTATTATAAATCATTTAAATAACCAACGACAGCCGTTGGCGATCGCAGCGCAGCCGTTCGTTCGTTCCGTACTCACACAGGACAGAGGGCAACCAGCCGGAAATTGGCAATTTTTGTTGTTGGAATTGTTAATGGATGGAGAGAGAGGATTTTCGAAACACAGCTGGCTGTTTAAATACCGATGATGGCGATACGGCGATAAACAGTCAACCGACCCGTTGACGATCGCTTTTGTTGAAACGAAAGTTCCTCCATCCATTGAAAACAAATACCCGGAGCAGCTCATTCAAACACAAAATCGGGATGACGATGATGAAGGACCTTTGCCAGCTTGCCTGGTGTTCAGTTCCGATCTGCTTTTCTACCTGGTGGATCGATCTTTCTTGCCTAAGAAGAGAATGGGGGATGAATTGAATGCGCGTGTAATTTCAGAACAGCTGATACTCTCATCTGGCAGCTTCTCGTATTTTGCTTTCAATCATCTCTATCCTAATCCTGTTTATCTACGGGAGAGGGGCTGCAATCTGGAACCCGATGTCGACATCTGTAACATCTGGTAGCAACGATGGTACTCCAATCACAGGCGTTCAAGGATAGATTTGTTTTCTGGGATCTTCCTTGGGGGTTTTAAAATTCCTCCTGAATAACAAAAAAAGCTTTGTATTTTGGTTCGGTTTTAAGCAGTCAGATTATGCAGAGACCTTGATGACTCTAAAAACATCAACAAATTTTGCGCAAGTAATCTTCTATAACACTGGCTTTATACAATATGTCCTAATCTATACCACTTTATCTGCCAAAACTATTCAGATCAATTTCTTAACTGGACATATCGTCCCTCCGTTGATTGTGGAACAGGTATGAATATTTTACTCGCGAATATCCTCCAGCTGCCAGCTGACGCCTTCCCCCAAAACAATTCGCGCGGGCAATCTTTTGTTCTGGGCAGCCAAAGGAAATGGAGTTTTTCATTTGGATTTGCGGATCAAGCTCCCCTTTATTGTGAAGTCTGCTCTGGCCGATGGGAACCGAAAATTCTTTCAACGAAGCAGGAGCTGGCAGCTTTAGTTCATTTGATGAAGATCGACCACAGCCATCGTAATAGTCATAGTCGTCCGACGCAGGAGCAACTGGTGGTCAGGTAAACATAATGAAGCCGGCACCAGAGCGCGCTCAACATCTGCCCCCATAAAGAAGCGTTTTTCTCCTTCTGTTTTTTTCATTGTCCGTTTTTTTACAGCAGGGGAGATTGAGGTTTAATGCGTCACTCGATCGGTACCTTGAAACATAATAAATATCCTGAAAGCAAGGATTCAGCCACAACTGATACGTAAAGTTGCATGGCTTATATATATCCATATCCAATGCCGTAAACACACGTGTATTTAGTATAACTAGGGTTTGGGACCATTTGGGCAGGAGCACCTATTTTGGGCACTTGCTGCTATAACTCAGTCAATTTTGAATCGATTGACTTGATTTTTGAGACACGATCAGATACGCACAGTGTCTAGCCATGTGCAATAATTCAAGTCAATCGGTTTGAAATTGACTGAGTTATAGCAGCAAGTGCCCAAAATAGGTGCTCCTGCCCAAATGGTCCCAGACCCTATACAGAGGGTGACGTATTCGATTCCGGGTCGTTGCATGAACTTTCCACTTGACTTCCTTGGTCAAAGAGGATCTTCGTGCCTATTATGCGATATACACATGTAAAATGGTCATTGGCAGAGTAAGCTCTCGATTAATAACAGTGGAAGTACTCATTGAACACCAAGTTGAGAAGCAGGCTTTGCCCCTGCGAGTCGTTACGTCCGGAACGGAAGAGGGGAGTGATGTGTAAAGTAGCTATGTATCTAGAAGCAGTCAAGTTTTTTGTTTTGAAAACATATTAAAGATTATTCGAAGGCCAGTGTTGGCATTGGTCAGTTTATAAAAGATCGTTAACAGTTTTGCTTTTTCACCATGACTTTTTTCAAAATAAAATCATTGGCAATCCAAAGGTCTGTTCCAATTGGAGAATAAAAATTATTTTCACTTGACAGTTTGGTAAATATTTCCTTATAAGAACTGTCAAGTTTAAATGTCGAACTATCAAATTGAGGTGTTAATGTTAATTCGCCATTTGGAACCCGGGTAGAGCTTAATGGCAAAAGATTGGCAAATTTTACCATTAAAACAGAATGTTTGAATGGCAAAATGTGTTATTTGTTTGTTTGAAATAAGAGTTAAAATAACAAAAATAATAACAAAATTTTGGTATCAGAAAAACTTAAAAATAACTTATTTTGCCATTGTAATAACAAAGTAATGGTAAAGCATGCAGATTCAATTGAAGAACAAAATAAGTTATTATTGAGATATTGATAACAAAATAAGACCCAAATTAACTGTTATCGGTGAATAATAAAATATGACATTCTTGAGTTATTGATAACAGAATAAGAACAAATTTAGCTGTTTATGTGGCGATCAAAATAATGGTAGGTTTAGTTGTTCAAATTCAATTTTAAAATAATGGTAGATTCAGCTATTTTTTTTTCTTCAATAAAATTTAAGTTCATCAATCAATGTAGAAACAGTTTTATTTTGTAGAAATTAAAAACTCAAAACGAAACGAACTTAAAAATCTACTCTGGCTTCTCCTATTTAGGAACGTTTGCGCAGCGTAGGGTAGTTAGCGATAACATTCGCGATATGCTTATTAATCATTTTGGATTTCTCCATCGCAATCCCTACGGGGTGCTATGATAGTTAATGGTATATTAAGAGTAAAATATGTTATGGTGCCTAATGTTTATAAATAATTTCTCACAATATCAAAATAATGGCAAATTTAGCTAGGAATGTAAATTATGTTATTGTTTTGATGTTTTATACAATTTATTATAAAAGGTGCTAAATTGCAAGTTTTACCATGATAGTATTTTTTGTTATTAATGTGTTATTAAGCATTATTCATGAATAACATATCAATGACAAGATTTGCTATGATTGTATATTTTGCTATTGATTTGCCATTTTAAGTTTTTCATAATAACATAAGAATGGCAAAACGAGATATGATGGCAAAACCAGTTATTATTTTGTCCTTTGTTTGCCATTAGCCTCTACCCGGGAACACACCCTAAATCGAAATTATTGACGGTATATCTTCAACAGCGTTGGAATGTTTGCCGATTCGAAGCTACCTCTCAAAAATCTCATGGCAAGACTTACTAATTTCTAAACTCATGGTGTACGATCTTTATCCTATTCTATTCAAGTTGGGACAAGGCCATGTCGCATTGGGTGAATTGTCGCAACAGATTCAGTTTACGACATTGTCATTATTGTTGCACGATGGTTGAAATTTGATTCAGGGCCCAGGAGTGACATCTCTACCGGATATTTCCTGCATACTCGACCTTTGCTCCACGAAGCGTGGACATTCAAAAAGCACATGCTCCGCGGTCTCGTCGCAGTCTGTCCATTCCGGACATGCGGACGTATTCCACCTATTGAAGGACCACGCGTCTCCCCCTGTGAGAACAGACGAATAGACTTCAAGTGTGTGAAGTGACGAACCCGATAATCTGAAAGTATCGTAAACCGTGCGCCCCCACTCAACATTGTGATAAATGTATATTTATACAGTGACCGGCACAAAAAAAAAGATTCACCATATAGTGGTTACAGTTTCTAATGAAAACTACATGTATAAATGATAAAATATACCTTTCAATGATTGCACTTTATCAATTTTACATTTTTTTAGTAATCTGTGTCCAGAAGTATTTGGTTTTTCAGGAAAAAAGTGATTTCTGATAAGATTGGGAAAATTGATTAAAAATTTTAACGTTAGGCAAAGAGGTCGTTATTATGATTGCTCCAGGGAACCCTCCACAGATTCCTCCTGGAATTTCTCCAAGATTTTTTTCCCAAGAGTTTATTCAGGAATTCCTCCAGGGATTCATTAATAATTTTTTTTTCAGAAATTCCTCAAAAAAAATTCTCCAAGGAATCATTAATTAATTTCTGCAGAAAATTCTGAAAAAAAAATTTCCAGGAACTCCTTCAGGTATTCCTTCGGAAATTGCTCGAGGAGTTCCTTCAGACACTCCTCCACAAATTCCTTCAAGATGCCTCCAGCAATTTCTTCCAGAAATCCCTCAACGGATTCCTCCAGAAATTCCTGAAGGAATTTCTCTCGAAACTCTTCTAGGAATTACTCCAGGAATTCCTCGAGGAATTCCTCCAGGGAACCCTATACGGAATCTTCTAAGAATGTCTACACGATTTTTTCCAGAAATTTGTTCAGGAATTCCTCCAGGGGTTTATTAATGAATTTCTTCAGAAATTCTTCATAAAATTCTTCCGGAAATTCCTTTAGGAACGCTTTCAAAAATTCCTCGAGGAATTCCTTCAAGAATTCCTTCAGGGATTCATCCATGTTTTTTTTTTCAGAAATCTCTTGAAAATTCTTCTAGAAATTCCTCCAGGGAATTCTAAAGAATGTCTTCCGGAAATCTACCAAGAATTCCTCCAGGAATTTCTCGAGAAATTTTGCCAGGAATTCTTCCAGGATTCCTCCGTGAATTCCTCCAGGATTTTTTCAAGGAATTTCTTCTGGAATTTCTCATGGGATTGGTTAATGAATTTCTTCAGAAATTCCTTCAAAAAATCCTCCAAAAATTCCTCCAGGTATTCTTTTAGAAATTCCTCGAGGATTTTGTTCAGACATCCTTCCAGAAAATTCTCCTGGAAGCCTATATCTCCAGGAATTCCTCAAATAATTCCTCCAGGAAATCCTCCAGTAAATACTCCAGGAATTACTCCAGAGATTTCTTCTAGGAACAATCCTCTTGGAATGTCTGCCAGAATTTCTCCAATATTTCCTCCAGGGATCCCTTCATGAATTGCTCCACGTATTCCTCCAAAAAATCCTAAAGGAACTTCTCCCGGAACTCTTCCAGGATTTCCTCGAGAAATTCCTCCAGGGATTCCTGCATGGATTCCTCCAGAAAATTCTCAAGAAATTTCTTCAGGAATTTCTCCAGGAGTTTATCCATGAATTTCTTCAACAATTCCTCCAGAAATCTCTCCATGAGTTCCTCTATGATTATCTCCTAAAATTGCTTCAGGAACTTCTCCAGAAATACCTCCAGGAATCCTTCCAGGAATTCCTCCAAAAAATCTTCTTAGAATTTCTGCCAGAATTTCTCCAGAGCATTTCGAAGGAATGTCTCCCAAAGGAACTCCTCCAAGAGTTCCTCCCTGGATTCTTACAGGAATTTCGCCGGGAATTTCTTCAAAAAATCCTCCATGCATTCCTCCAGAAATTTCTTTAGGAATTCATCCAGTATTTCCTCCAGGAAGCCCAAAGTATTTCTCCAAAAATACCTTGAAGAATTTCTTCGGGAATTCCTCAAAAAAATTTCTTCAGAAATCCCTTCTGAAATACCTCCAGGAATTTTTATGGGTATTCTTCCATGAATTTCTGCAGGAATTTCTCCAGGATTTTCTCCACGGAATTCTCCAGGAAATTCTAAAAAAAATCTCCCGGAACTCTTCCAGGAATTTCTCCAGGAAGCCTCATATATTTCTCCAGAAATTCCTCAAATAATTCCTCCAGGAATTCGTCCAGTATATACTCCAGGAATTCCTACAGAAATACCTCCAGGGATTCCTTCAGAAAATCCTGTAGGAATTTCTGCTAGAATTCCTCCAGAAAATCCTGAAGGAATGTCTCCCGGAACTCTATCGAGGGAATTCTCTCTCTAGGAATTCCTCCAGGGATTCCTCCACGCATTCCTCCTGGAATTTTTCCAGGAATTTCTTCGGGAATTCCTCTAGGGATTCATTATTCAGTTTCTTCAAAAATTCCTCCAGTTATTGTTTCAGAAATTGCTCGAGGAGTTCTTTTAGGAATTTCTCAAGGAAGCCTCATATATTTATCGAGAAATTCCACAAATAATTCCTGCATGAATACCTTTAGTAAATACACCAGGAATTTATGCAGAGATTCTTCCTGAAATTTCTTCTAGGAAAATCCTGTAGGGATATCTGCCAGAATTCCTCCAATATTTCCTCCAGGGATTCCTCCCGCAATTGCTCAACGGATTCCTGCAAAAAAACCCTCAAGGAATTTTTCTCGAAACTCTTCCACGAATTCCTCGAAAAATTTCTCTAGGGATTTCCTATATGGATTCCTCCAGGAAATTCTCTAGAAATTTCTTCGGGATTTCCTTCAGGGATTTATCCATGAATTTCTTTAGAAATTCCTCAAAAACTCCTCCAGAAATACTTCCAGGAATTTTTCCATTAATTTTTCCTAAAATTCCTTCGGGAATTCTTGCAGAAATACCTCCAGGGATTCCACCAGAAAATCCTCTAGAAATTTCAGCCAGAATTCCTTAAGAAAATTCTTAAGGAATGTCTCCCGGAACTCTTCCGAGAATTCCTCCATGAATTCTTCCAGGGATTTCGCCAGGAATTTCTCCAGGAATTCCTCCAGGAAACCCAAAATATTTCTTCATAAATACATACCTTAAAGATTTTTTTCTCGCGAAGTGCTCTAGAAAATCCTTCATTAAATCCTCCAAAAATTCCTTCAGAAATTCCTTCTGAAATACCTCCAGGATTTTTTACAGTAGTTCTTCCAGGAACTTCTGCAGGGATTCCTCCAGGATTCCCTCCTCGGATTTCCCAGAAAATGCTTCGGAAATTTCTCCCAGAGCTCTTCCAGGAATTACTCCAGGAATTCTTCCATGTACTTCACAAAATCCTCTAATAGTTTCTCCAGGGATTCCTCTAGGAATTTTTCCTAAAATTTCTTTAGGACTTCTTCCTGGGATTCATCATTGAATTTCTTCAGATATTCCTCCAAACTCCCTCCATGAATTCTTCCACGGATTCCGCCAAGAAATTCTTCAAGGATTCCTTTAGGAATGCCTCCAGAGATTCCTCCTGAAATTCCTTTATGGAATTCCTTAATTATTTCTCTAGAAATTCCTTTAGTAGTTCCTCCTGAAAATTTTACAGGAATTTCTCTAGACTCCTCAGTTTTTGAGAGCTTTCTTCAGGAAATCTTTAAATCATTCCATTAGTAATGTCTATAGGGATTCCTCTAGAAGTTCCTTCAGGAATTCCTCCTGAAATTCCTCCAGGGATTCTCCTTGAATGCCTCCAAAGATTCCTCCAGTAATTCCTCGAGGTGGTAGAGTGGTTCTCAAAATGATCTACACGGTCAGAAAATTCACTCATTTTGGAGCTAAAGTGGGACAACTCAAAAATGAGTAAATTTTATTTCCAGCGCTAGCGCTGGCTCAAATGCGAAAATCTCATCTATTTAAGTCGTATAATATTCTTGCTAATGTGAAGAATATTATACGACTTACATTGGTTGGATTTTTACACTTGGGTCAGCGCTATCGCTGGAAATGCAATTTACTCATTTTTTGAGCTGTTCCAGTTTAGCTCAGTTTTGTGTGAATCTTACTCATATTAGAGTAACTTTTTCTTAGCGTGTATGAAATGCTATTTTGATGCGCGAAATACAAAAAAATAGCATATAAAATTCAATTGTGGCGTATAAGATGCCTAGATGATACATGATGTCAGTATGATGCATTAGAGTTGACATGGGTCATGGTACATGAAATGCAATTTTGATGTACGAAACTTCAAATAATAATAATGGTGTAATAGAGCCTAGATGATATAGTGAACGCCATGATTACGCTTCAAAAGCTTTAGTAGTGCATGAAATTTAACGATGGTGCATGAATCTGTATTCGACACATATTTGATTCACAGATGGTGCTCGAGATGGTACCTAGATGATTCTGTAAACATTATGGTGGTGCATGGAATACAAAGAAGCTGCATGATGTCAGTATGGTGCATACGTTTCATCTGTTATTTTTAACATGTTTCATATTAAGGTGCACTTGCAATTCATGCAATGGTGCAGAAAACTCAGTGTGGCAAAGAAATCAACATGGTCCATGTACATGGAATGCTATTTTGTATGCGTGGTTCGGATCTGGTGTGATGGTTAAAGCACGTGGCTATCACGCCGAGGACCTGCGATCAAATCACACTGCCGACAAACTCACAAAATGGGGGCCGCGAGATGAACTAGCCTAAGGCTAACAATCTCTTTAATACAGATAAACAAATGTTTTGTTTGCGAAATGCCAAAATGGTGCATCGAATTCAAATGTAAACCATATCATAATGGTGCATAAGATGCCTGGATGGTGAATGCCAAAATGGTGCATGGAAAGCTTTGAAAAAGGCGCATGATGCTAGTGTGCATCATTAGTTGTCACCGTTATTCAAAGATTATCAGCATGTTGCATGATTAGGTGCATGAGTTGCAAAAATGGTGCATAGAATACGAAAAAAGTATTGTTTGTTATGCTCACACCATAATGGTGCATCAGATGAATGGATGATATATTAGACGCTGAAATGGTGCTTGGAATGCTTTGATGGTGCATGAAATTTAATGATGGTACATATCAGTATGATGCATTAAATTCCTAATTGATTAAAAGACAATGCCTGAGACCAGCATAATTCGTGGATACCTAAATGATTCTGGGGATGCTTTGAAGAAGGTGCATGATGTTAGTGTGCTGTATTAGTTGTCACTGTTATTCAGCGATACTCGACATTTTGTATGGCTAGTTGCACGAATTGCAAAAATGGTGCTTGTAATTCAATATGGTGCCGAACTCACCATAATTCACGTACATGGAATACAGTTTTGGAATATGAAATACCAAAATGGTGCATGTTATTCAAATATGGTGCTGACATCACTAATTAGTTTAAAGATGGTGCGTGAGATCTATATGGATGCCCAGATGATTTAATGTGGTACGGAAGTCAACATGGATCAGGTATTTACATGGAATACAATTTGGTGCACGATATGCCAAAATAAAGCCTATAAAATTCAAATGTGAAATCAATGCTTAGACGACGCGTGAGATGGTGCTTAGATGTTTCTCTGAACGTCATGCTGGTGCATGGAATGCAAAAAAGCTGCATGATGTCTGTATGGTGCATTAGTATCACCATGATTCTGTCATACTCAACATGTTTCATATGTAGGTGCACGAATTGCAAAAACGGTGCAGGAAACTCAATGTGGCACAGAAATCGACACGGTCCAGGTACATGGAATGCTATTTTGTATGCGAAATGCCAAAATGGTGCATGGCATTAAAATGTGAACCACATCATAATGGTGCACAAGATGCCTAGATTATATGATAAACACTGAAATGGTACTTGGAAAGCATTGATGGTGCATGAAATTTAATGATGGTGCATATCAGTATGATGCATTAGATAGGGTATATGCACCATTCCTTGGCAAGCCGCCTTGACAATTTTGACCATAACTCATGAATTAACAGCACTAGAAATAATATGTTGACCCTATTACACACTCTAGGCAATGCATGTTTCACCAATTGGAAGTAAACTTATGTAAATATTCAAGAATTTACTTAATTAAGTTGAAAAGATTCGATGCGATGGTATGCAACGTTGGTCTATGGTACAAAAATTGGCCAATTAGTGGATACAACGTTGGCCTATTGCTTTCCATGCACTAGAACCACTTCCCAAGTAACACACTTGTCACCGAAGAGTCACGGCGGCGCAGGTTTTTGTTGCGCAGAAGTTACTGTGACTTACTTCTAGCAAGTAAGTGTTTATTTGTTAGAAGAAAGTCACAGTGACTTATGCGCAACAAAAACCTGCGCCGCCGTGACTCTTCGGTGACAAGTGTGTTACTTGGGTTATTATCTCATTTTTTTCAATATTTCTTTTGAAGTATTATCTCTGTTTGTCCACCATACTTACTTGTAAATTATATTTTCGGAGCCAAATTTTAAAAAAATCTGTAAATAAATTACTTAAACTAATGTTCTTTCTTAATTTATTAACGAAAACAACGCAACCCTATTATTGTGTTATATTTTTACAATCACCGTACACAAAATCTTTCTTCCTGTTCGTTATTTCTGGTTCTTACGCAAGCAATGTTGTTGACGTCATTTCATCGGTGTTGTTGACGTCACTTTACTGATGGGCCAAGATTTAGGTACATAGTGGAAAACATGTCCTCAATATTCGGCCCACATTCAATTTGTAAAATATTTATTACTAGCTGACCCGGCAAACCTTGTATTGCCCATTTTAAATGAGTTGGTGTAGTTTTTTTTTTACAATTATCTACCGAATTTAATATTAATATTATTGTGTTGTTTTTGAAATTCTTCGCATCTCTTGCATATTTTAGTAATGTCAGTTTTTTATAAATAAATTATGTAGTTGATTTTCCCAACTTTTTCTACATCTAAACATAGCGACTCTGAAGTCTAATTAAACCGTGCAAAAATCATGCCGATCGTTCTAATATTTCATCGACTACAAAGAGTATGCAAAGTCAGTTGTATACATAACAGAACGTCGTGTATGTATAATAGAGAATATAATATCAAAACATGCATTTTACCTGAGAAATACACAGTTTGTGTTTGAATTTTTCGAACAAATTTTAATTTTGGTTTCATTTTTATTAAGAGAATTCCACCCTTTCATAACAATGTACAATTCCTGGAGAAATCTCTGGAGAAATTCTTTGAGGAATCCCTGGATTCTTTATATTTCTGAATGATTTATTGTATCAATTTGTGCAAGAATTCCTGAGGTAATTTCTGCAGGAGTTCCTGGCGTAATTCCTGGTGGAATTCTTGAAGGTATATCTGTAGGATTTCCAGAATCAAATCCTGAAGAAATGCCTGGAAAAATCCCTGGAGGAACTCCTGGAGGAATGCCTGGAGGTATTCCCAAAAGAATTCCTGGAGGAGTTCCTAGAGCGATCCCTAGAGGATTCTCTAGAGAAGCTCCTGAAGGAATGCCTGGAGACATGCCTGTGCGAATTCCTGGAGGAATATCTAGAGGAATTTCTAGAGAAATCTTCAGCGGAACTCCTGAAAGAATTTTCGGAGGATTTTCTTGGAGAATCGCTGGAAAACTTTCAGGTAGAATCGCTGGAGGAAAAATTTCTGGAGAAATTCCTCCAGGAATCCCTAGTGGAGTTTCTACAGAAGTTTCAGCTATCTCTAGAGAAATACCTAGAGGAATCACTGGAGGAATTGTTCGAGGAATCTTTGAGAATTCTCCAGAGGAACTCCTGAAGGAATGCCTGCAGAAATTCCTTTAGGAATTTCCAGAGGAATTTCTAGAGGAATTCCTGGAAAAAATTATGGAGAAACATCTGGATGAATTATTGGAGGAATCATCAGAGGAATTCCTGGAGAAATCTCTGGAAGAATCTTAAGAGGAATCCCTGAAGGAATTTCTGATAAATACCTGGATTAATTCCCAAAGGAATTCCTGGAGGAAATGCTGGTGGGATTCCTGGAGGGATCCCTTGAACCAATTCGTGGAGAAATCTCTGGAGGAATAACTGTAGGACAAATTTCTGGAAAAAATCGTCAAGGAAACCCTGGAAGAATTCCCGGAGGAATCCCTGGAAAAACTCATGGAGGAATTACTGAAGAAATTCTTGAAAGAATTTCAAAAAGGAATCCCTGGAGGATTTTTTGGATCAATTCCTCGATCAATTCTTGGGGTAATTCCTGGAGGTATTTCTCTAGAGAAGGTCTTTTTGGAGGAGTCCCAGAATAAAATCCTGAAGGAATGCCTGGATGAATCCCTGGTAGGTTTCCCAATACAAATCCCTGGAGGAACGCCTGGAGGAATTTCTAAAATAATTCCTGGAGGAATTCCTAAAAGTATTCGTGGAGGAATTCCAAGAGCAATCCCTAGAGGAGCTCCTGAAGGAATTCCAGTAGACATACTTGAGAGAATTTTGGAGAAATCTCTAGAGAAATTCCTTTAGCTATCTTCTAAGGAACTCCTGGAGGAATCTCTAGAGAAATCCCTAGAGGAATTTCTGGAGGATTTTCTTGAAAAATCACTGGAGAACTTTCATGAAGAATCCCTGGAGGAATTGTTGGACAAATCCGTGAAAGAATTCCTGGAGGAGTTCCTGGATGAACCCCTGTTGGAATCTCTAGAGGAATTGCTTGAGGTATATCTAGAGAAATACCTTGCGGAATTTCTAGAGGAATCTTTGGCGGACTTTATAGAGGAATTCCTGAACGAATCCCTTTAGGATTTTTTAGACGAATCCATGAAGGAAATTACAGAGGAATCCTCGAACAACTCCTGAAGGAATTTCTGGAGGAATCCCAAAAAGGGTGCTTTGAGTATTTTTTTAAAAATAATTCCTCCAGGAAGTTGTTCTTGAAAAAATCACAGATGGAATTCCCGGGTGAATTTCTGAAGAGCCCCCATGAGAATTTCCTAAGGGAATTACAGGAGAGTTTTCTTAGCGAGTTCTCGGAAGAATTTCTGTAGGAATTGCTGGATAAAAAAATCTGAAGAAATCCATGTCTGCAATAATTCCTAGACGAATGATTGAAGGATCAATTGGATGGACTCCTAAATGAAGGCAGGAGTGTTAGGTTAGTGTAAGACAAACCCAGTTAACATCCAAATGGCAGTTAAAGGCAATTCCTCCGGAGATTTTTTAGATGCGTTGATCAGGATTTCCTCAAATATTCTGATATGCATACTTTCATATTCTGATGTTATAACATAGAGTCTTTCATAAGTCTTCCTTTGAGAAGTTAAGGATTCCCCAATGAATGTTTCGCTCATTCCTATGAAATCGTATCCTCAGAAACCTGCCGGTTGGTGGCTTGCGTAATTTCCCAATTGTCAATTTAGAGCGCTACGCCTAGGTACGAAGCTATCATTGCACCCCGTGGGTCAGAAACCTTGACTTTTCCTCTGCGGCTATCGGGGCCCACTTGACCAGCCGCCGCCGTGTTTGCCCCACCGTTGTCTATCGATCACGCCTCTACGATTAGATCCTGGAATCCACCCAAAGGTATCAATAAACTGCTTGACCGTAAATACCTTGTAAAAAGTTGGGTTCCCGCCTCCGAAAGCTCCCCCTTCATTCGCGTTGAGACCCGGTTCCCAAAAGAGGCCGTGAGTGCACACCCCGGAGGCTGCCGTCGGATTGAACCAGCAGCCTAGGGATTTGGCCGGTTTCCGTTTCCCTCTGAAACCGATCCGAAAAGTACTGGAGCAAAAAGTGAGAGTCTTATATGGTATTTAATTATTTCCTTCATAGTTCACCCGTTAAAAAATGCCTTGGGATCCGTGAGTAGGAAGAGTCTATTTGTGCCTGTCCCGGCAGTTTTTACCTTTTCTCTCTGCTCATTTTTGTTTCGTTTGTATGGGAACCCCCAGTTCCAGAGACCGGAGAGTTCTCACACTAAGCTAAGAACCTTCCCCGGCCCCAAAAGTACCACCATACAAAATTTCACACCGATCGGTTCAGTAGTTTCCGAATGCATAGCGGTCAGACAGACAGACAGACAGACGGAAATTCATTTATATATATATATATATATATATATATATATATATATATGTATATATATATATATATATATATATATATATATATATATATATATATATATATATATATATATATATATATATATATATATATATATATATATATATATATATATATATATATATATATATATATATATATATATATATATATATATATATATATATATATATATATATATATATATATATATAGATTCGTTGAAAACAAATATACAAGTTCAAAATAGCTTCTTTGATCGTCGCATCAAATGTTCAGTTATTGAAAAGTCAGTTCAAAATGTTCCAGAATCATGCCATTTATGATAATGTGTATAGACTACCCACTTAGCCGAAGAATCATGGCGTCTACAAAAGCTAAACAAAGTGAAATTTTCATTGAATTTCAATGCTCCAAAGTGCTAAAATTGAAACGAAATGTTACAGTTGTTTGCCGCATAGCTTTTCCGATATCCAGTTATGAGTGTTTGATTGAGTTTTTGGTTAACGTTGAGCTAGGCCGAACGAGGGGACTATGCCAACGAAGCATCCCGATACCTTACCTAACTAATTTAAAGACACTGCATGAGGTCAGCATAATGCGTGGATACCTAGATCATTCTGTGGACATCATGATGGTGCATTGAAAGCTTTGAAGAAGGTTCATGATGTTAGTGTGCTCTATTAGTCGTCACCGTTATTCAGTGATACTCGATATTTTGTATGGCTGGGTGCACAAATTGCAAAAATGGTGCTTAAAAGTCAATGTGGTGCTGAAGTCACCATGGCACCATGGCGATATAATTCAATTACTCTCAATATGGTGCATGAGATGCTATTAACCCTCGAAGAGTTACATCTTTCGACGTTCGCACCATATTTCTTAGATATATTTTTTTATAAAAGGGGGGCAAGTGATCTCCCCTTGCCCCCCCCCTCCCCCTGTGCACGCTAGTGGTCCTTAAGGTATGTAACCCCATAAAAACAGGTTTACATTTTTTTTTCCCTGCTGGGTCGTGAAAAGTTAGCCCAGTAGCTAGAGGGATTGCCTCTCAAATAGTTTGGGAACCTCTCTAGAAACCTCCTGAAACTTTTTGAAATGCCTCCATACCTTACTTATTGATGTACAACTAATTGGGAACAGCTCGTTGACGTAGTGCAAAGCTACTGAAACGTCACTTAGACCCCCTTAATACTATTGAAACGCCTCTGAAATCCCTGTAATCCCATTGAAACGCCAACGAAACCTGACGAAAAGTCCTTAGAAGGCTCCAAAAATATTCTAAAAACCCCTGAAACGCCCCTGAAGCCCCTGGAATCCCCTCTTTTTAGGCTCTCTGGGGACTTCGTGGAAACCCCTTTGGCCACATCTCAAATGCCCAGAAGCAAGAACTGATCTTGCGAACTAGATCCGTTATTAAAGCCCTGACTAAATTTATGCACAAGATTCCCTCTTTTTATGCCCTTTTTATTTTATACAACCTCAGCTAATGGTATAAAAAAGGTTCCAGTGTGCAGTAAAATAGAATACATTTAGGCGCTGAACAAAGTGTAGGTGTAAATGTAAATTGTAATCGCTCTCGTAGTGTCCTAATGGATAATTAAGCAGTAAATGAGCGTAAACGATTAATAATAAATGAAAAATGAATGGATAAAAACATTCAACAGGATCTTGTACCGACTTTTCGAACCCTCTAAGCAGAATACCCTCTTCGAATGAGTGTAATCAGTTTCGTACTTTTACATTCCGCCCTAATTGCTTATCCTTTGACAGATACGCGTATTTCGACTACCACTTGTAATCTTCCTCATAATGGATAACTGACACTGAGGAAGATTACAAGTGGTAGTTGAGATACGCGTATCTGTCAAAAGATAAGCAATTAGGGCGGAGTTGAAAGGTACGAAACTGATTACAGTCATGCGAATCCAACAGGACCTTATAGAATCCTCTCGCGATTATTTAGGAGTCGTAGATGTATCCAATGTAATTTACAAACAGCTCCTAGAGTCGCTTTTTACCCACATTGGTGCACTTTGCCCCGATTCCCCATACTGCTGTTGGTGAGGATCGTTCTTGGGAGGATAAAGAACCATCGTCTTGGGTTAGGTGCACGACATCATGGGGGTTGAGGCTGCGTTCGCTGAAGGCTTTAGATAAGCGGGTTTAACCCTTTGCGTCGGGACTGTGTGGTTCAAAATGTCTTCGGTAGCATGAAACAATAACTTAAGCTTCTACTCTTGAAAGGGTTTGCCAAATTCTCAGCGCAGCTTTACCATGGATCTGCTGCTGGGCTGCTTTTCCATTTGTATACACCACACATTATACAGATGGATGGAACATAACTCTTTCCCGCACCTGTTTCTCCTGCTGGCTTTGTGTATAATCCGCTCCATCTTATACCATGGTAGGTAGGCAGGCAGGCTGGCAGGCAGAAGGACAGCAACCACATTTTCGAACTTATTTAGTGATCTCCGCACTGCAATTTATGTCCGTATGGTGTCCAAAAAAGCAAAGAGAGAACAACGAAAAACAACGACCGACAGCGGGAAAGAACTTGTGGCCTGCGGTTTGGCGATGATGGTTTCGTTGGTTGGTTGGTACCTTTCTTTGGGCTCGAATTTCGGTTGGGGGGACCTTGTAATGTGATCCACAAAGCATGAAGCGAAAACACGAACGCGGGTAGCAGCACTGCTGATGCAACATCAGTATTTAGAGGGAGCCCCGAAAAAAAAAAACAGGCATAATCCTCCTCAACATTGATGCGGCCAAGCCAAGCCAAGCAAGCCAACCAACCAACGTGATTCGATTTTTGGTGCATTCGGTGATAGCTTTGTTAGCCGCTTTGGTGATGCACACGGCGCAGCAAGCAGCTCCAACCCTACATACCTACATACATTTGGCAGCAAAAGATGCGATGCATTACGACTTCCGGTAATCGAGTTTGTTCTTTTTCGTTACAATTGGGGAGTAATCGGGGGAACAATTTCGTAGCGGAAAAATTCGTTGTAACGAAGTGGACGTTCTGAACTCTGCTGAAAAATTGCAATGCAAAGTTTTGTGTAATTATCGAGTAACGGTACGTACTGTACTGCATGATATGACGTTTTTACTTAAATATTATTTTCGTCGCTTTGGTCGGCGGTTTTTCATAATTCGCGATATTGCGAATTTTCAATTTGGATTTTTATAATGTTTATTTTTGTACACTCAAACCTCCATTTAGGTAGGATCCATTTAGGTAAAATCTATTTAGGTCCCTCCATTTAGGTAACGTTACCTAAATGGAATTTGATTGTGTTCAAATCAGTTGGAGTACTTAAGATTAGGTATAAGACTGGTTTATGGGAAAGAAGTAGTGAGTGGTGTTAGGGGGTGGGTATGGGGGGATGGGGGGGTGCAATGTTGCCCCCAAAACAGCCCCCCCCCATGCAGTTTTGATAAGTGCCAGCATCCAGCGTCATTTCCAGCTGAAATTGAGATAATCAACCATCCTTCCATCATTCCATTGATATCAGCTCCAGCATTGATGACGTCAAACCCGACATCAACCTATCATTCACCTGCTTTTATTTTGGCCACCAAACCCAATATAGACTCAACAGTTGTTCGATGTTGGTCCAACAATGGCCCAACAAACGATAAAAATTGACCCGACTTTGACCCGACATTCAAAAATTTTTCTGTCTGGCGGAATTTTGCAGGGTTTTTCGCAAGGTTTTTCGTGTTTCGTGTCCAGCTAGTCATTTGAATGGCAATTCTGATCTAAGACCCTCCAAAATCCCCGAAAACGCCCCTGAAGCCCCTACCCTCCTGAAACTCATTGAAAGCCATCTGAAACTCCGCATGATCTCCTTTAAATCTCCTAGTAATTCTCCCTTGTTGAACTTATTTGCGACCTTGTAATCCATTTAGGTAATAAATTGAATCCATTTAGGTAAAAATTCTATTTAGGCAGTCCCGACTCATTACCTAAATGGAGGTTTTAGTGTACAACCATGCATTTTTACATTTTTTGCTAAATCCTATTTGGGTTACCAAAACATTTTTAGATTTTGTGATTAATATTAAAATATTTTGATTTTTTTCATGTAAAAAGGCTTTTTTGTGTATTGTTTAGGAGTAATAAACTCTTTTACTGAGATATGTATGAGACGGGAAATAAAAAAATCGTAAATTGTTGCGATTTAATACAAAAGCAACAATGACATCTGAAATGTGACAATTTTTGCATTGCAATTGTGGAGTTAAAAAAAAATCAAAATGTTAAGTTTGTTTTGATGATTAACCTGGGCTTGTTAGGGGAATATCTGTAAATAAAAAGAAAATCGCGTTAAGTACTGTTCCTTTGAATTCCACTAAGAATTTGCATCCTTTGACAGATACGTATTTCGACCTCAACTGTAAGGTCGTCTTCAGTGTCTTGTCGAGTCAAGTACAAGAGACTGAAGACGACCTTACAGTTGAGGTCGAAATACGTATCTGTCAAAGGATGCAAATTCTTAGTGGAATTCAAAGGAACAGTACTTAACGCGATTTTCTTTTCATTTAAGTTTGTGTTGTTAGAATTTATTTTCGCTTATCCAACGAGGGACGTAAAAAGACGGGATTGTTTCACTGAAATTATGGTTTTAAACCGAATCGAAGTCAACAATCGTCATGCAATATGCTATATCTAAATGAATGCCATCAACATGATTTTGAGGAGTAATTTAAAAAGGCGGCTAGGGAAGCGATAATTTTAAGAACTACTAATTTTTCACTAAATTGGTTGTAACACATTAACTTCTGTTATCATATTAAATGTTTAGAGCAGTGATAATAACGCTCCAGTTTTATTGCGTGATAGAAATGGAACAATTGAAATTTATAATTTTAAGAGATTGATCAGTAAGATGTTGAACTTTCACATCAAAATCCTAAATATATTCCCAACCACTAGAATATACACAATACAACACAGAAAATCTAGCTCAGTATTTATTGTGAAAACCAACTGTTGGCTGACGACAATTATATGTAACACTACATCATAGATTAACCCTTTAAAGCCGGAATTTTTCCAAGCGTTATGGAGTTTTTTCTACGTTTTTTGTAGTTTTGGTAAAACGGTAAAATATTATACAGAATATTTTTTCTGGATATCCTAGGGCCCATATAGCCGAGGCGGTAAACGCACGGGTATTCAGCATGACCATGCTGAGGGTGACGGGTTCGATTCCCGGTCGGTCCAGGATCTTTTCGTAAAGGAAATTTCCTTGACTTCCTTGGGCATAGAGTATCTTCGCGCCTGCCACACGATATACACATGCAAAATGGTCATTGGCAGAGGAAGCTCTCAGTTAATAACTGTGGAAGTGCTCATAGAACACTAAGCTGAGAAGCAGGCTTTGTCCCAGTGAGGACGTTACGCCAAGAAGAGGAGAGGAGGAGGTCATCCAAACTGCTCTTGAGTTTAGATCCTAAAGTCTACGGGTGTAACGGTAACTTCTTATATTATACAAAGCTACGATTTGTAATCTATCATGTCCAGTAAGTCTTCTGAAATTTCAAAAGACAGTATCAGATCAGTCGGGATATCCTAGGTCATCCAAACTGTTCTTCAGTATAGATCCCAAAGTCTTAAAAGCTACGATTTGTAATCTATCATGTCCAGTAAGTCTCCTGAAAGTTACAGTGGTTGTTTTTTTTTTCAACTAAGCTTCATAACAGTAAGGAAACCCATAATATCCTAAAAATATATAACAACACTTATTGTTCCTCTAACAACTTTGGTAAGTACATTGGGTTGTGTAACACTACATAACGTAGGGGCAAAAGCTGCCATCACAAATGTAGACCTGGAGCTATGGTCTCCAGAGTAGTGTTGTTGATCTGGAATATCTCAAAACTATCTTGAAATGACTCATGATATGCCAGGGGGGTTACAGATTATAGTTTAAAGTTCATTGTGAGAATAACTACTGTTACTATCAAGAGCTAAACTTCAGGATAGTTTGGACGACCCTCAATGTCCCAAAGGTTCATAATAATATATAGTAGACTTCAGGTTGGTCCAGTCACCGCGATTGATTACACAGCGCAACATTTTTTTTGTCTCAAGAGCAAACTTATGTGTCTCTGACTGATTTTGGGCTGCTGAATCCGAATCCGATTTGCTCCAGCACGTCACAATTTTGAGCTATACCTCAATTTATTGGGCAAAATATGCGATTTTGGGCTTTTTTGACCGCAAGCCATTAAGCATGGGAATATATTTTTTAAGCAACCAAAGGATAAATTGGTCAATTAACATCTAAATTAACTACTCATGTAAAATATTTCGTTTTACCAAATCAATTTTGATAGATTTAAGCATTTTATGTCAGTATGTAAACATGCATGCAACTTTTGGAGGGTGACTTGTATGGGAAATATAGTACCTAACATAAATCGCTTATAACTATCAAATTCATTCAGCATGGCTTGCAGTCAAAAAAGGCCAAAATCGCATATTTTGCCCTATAAATTGAGGTATAGCACAAAACTGTGACGTGCTGGAGCAAATCTGAGCCCGGTTTCAGATTCAGCGGCCCAAAATTTGTCAGAGACACATAAGTTTGCTCTTGAGACAGACCAAAAGTTAATTTTTATTGCGTTGTGTTTTGAAACGTTACTCAATATGCCATTTGAGATTTAATGACAGTTTCGAACACCTGCTAGAACATCCTAGAATATAAAACACCTTTTGATTTACTTGACGAAGGCTTAACGATTACAGATAATCGTAACCCACATCCAAGTTAAGCTTTTAAAACAACTAGTATGTCAATTATTTAGTTTTTTTTTTCCAAATTTCATAGTGTTCAGGATGTTCCAGGTTATCAATGTAGTCCCAAATACAAATATTCGCATTTTTAACTAATAGAGAACTCAATTTGCAACAACTTTGCCGAAGACAGTATTCGGTTTTATCGAATGGGTGAATTTATACAGCCATTTCTATGTTGGGGTCATGTATGACTCCTTCAGCTGCAAAGTGTTAAAAGAACAATGGAATATTAGTAAAACTTTAACAACATTTTATCATTCGATTCAATAGTTCGGAAATCTCGAGAGCATCTCTTCCCAATTTTTTCTACATTTCTTCGAAAATTCTTGTTCTATAATATTATTTTTGAGGAGCGGACCTGGTGTGATGGTTAGAACACTTGACTATCATGCCGAGGACTTGGGCTCGAATCTCACTCCCGACAAACTCGCAAAATGTGAGTTCTTCCTTCGGAAGGGAAGTAAAGCGTGGATCCCGAGATAAAGCAAAAAAAAAAAAATTTTTTTTTGGAAATTTTCTTGGCAACTATTTCTGATTTGTTTTGCAATTTGTTTGACCATTTTTATGGGAATTTCTCAGTAACGCATTTTTTTGGCATAACCTTTGAACATTTCATCAGTAATTCATCTGAAACTGCTTTGACAATTCATTTTGAGAACATTGTTTTGCAGTTTCATCAGAGAGTTGCGAGATTCTCTTTTAAACTGCTTTAAAACTGCTTGAGCTGGTCTTTCAATGTAATTTGTTTGGCAATTCATTCTAGACCCAGCAATGCTTCGGCAATACCTTCGGGAATTTCTTTGCAAATTTGTTTGCAAATTTGTTCGATAATTTTTTAGAAATCCCTTAGCTTGTTTTTCGAGTTAGGTTTCTGTACATCTTTTGGAAAGATCTTCATCAATGCCTTTCGTAATACCATCGGCTTTTTCTTTGAGGAATATTTTTGTTATCCCTTTGAAAATTATTTTGTGAATTCCTTGTGCATTCCCTAAGAATTCTTTAGACAATTTCTTCGCGAATTCTTCAATAATTCTTTTGGAAATTTCTGCGTCAGTATTTTTTTAAAATGGTTTCGTCAATTCCTTTGCAACTTACTACTTAAATTTCTTTAGGAATTCCATCGACTATTTTTTCTAAAATATCTCGGCCAAGCATGTGTTAGGTTTTTTGTTTATTTATTTTTTTAATTCTTGGTCAATTCTTTTACAATTCCTTTAGCAATTTTCTTCAGAATTGCTTTGGAAATATCTTCGCCAATTCTTTCAGAAATTTCTTCAAGGCGTATTTCAGCCATTTTCCTAAAAATTCTCTGGTATTGTCTTTGACAACCCGTTCTAACGTTCTATACATACTTTTAAATTCCTCAAGTATGTTTTGGGAATCCACTCCAAAATTCCTTCAGCATATTCCTTGGGAGGTTCTTTAGAAATTCTCTGTGAATTAATATTGATTTTTATGGCAATTCCATGGAGTCTTTCCACACATTGGAAAATCCATGGACAACACTTATAGAAATCCTTCAGCGATGTTTTATTTATTTTATTTCTTCGGAAACTTCTACGGAAATTCCATCGACAATTCCTTTGGGAATTTCTCAGTCAATTTTTAGAAAATTTGTTCGATATTTTTTCTATGACAGTTCCTATGAAAAATTCTTTGGAAATTGATGCAGTAATTTCATCTTAACCTTCTTCGTTCATTAGCTTGCGCTCACCTCGCTGACCTAGTGCACGTTTAGGGGTCATAATGACCCTAATGTACGACTAGGGTTAAAATTACCTTGGCATTCTTTTGGAAATTGTAATTCCTTTGTAAATTCCTTCTGAAATTCATGATCAGGTAGCAGATATCAGTGTTTGGCAAAACTGTATTTAAGTAAGACAATAGTATTAGATACAGTATTATAAGCACACAGACACTCATCGCTTAGTACTATAACTCCTTAATTAGCTGAACACAGCCTAAGAATGTTTTCAGTTGTAAACACAATAATGAAACAAAAATCTTTGTAAATTTCTCAATTGGAAGTTTTTGAATTTCAAAAAAAAATGTATCCAGCTTTTTACGCTGACTATAAAATGTCGAGGGGTGATTTGATTCTGACATTTCTTGCCGACATATTTTATGGTTTATTCTAAGTGGGCAATAATTTTCGTTTGTTGATTGAGCTGTCAAGAATGTTCACTGCTTTTATTTAGATTCTACGGTATCTTCGCATAGAAATACTTTTGGATAGGTATATTTATTTCCACTATTTTTATTTCTAACTACATTTATATACTTTTAGACACAAGATGATCATGAAACTATTCGATTCTTTTGGAAATTGGCCCAGTGTTCTACTAAACACACTGTCCGTCCAGATCACTCTCCAATGTCGTATTATCCGAGATTTCCTGGGCTTTCTCCATACGCAGTCGCTCTTAATAAACCCACCTACAATGTAATAAATGTTAGAAGTTAGGATAGGAAATCAATTTAAAATTTGATTTGAAGATGATTTATTTCATTCAAAGATGATAATATTCACCATTTTCGAAGCGCATTAATTTTATGATTCTGCAACCCCAATATTCACGGTAAAACTGAATGCGCATAAGCCTAGCAACACAATAACTACTAAAATGTTACTTTGAAATGTTCGCTTTCTACTTACGAATAATGTGTCCTCCTGAACTTTACATCTTGAGCTGTCATAGTTTTTGTTAAAAAAAACAATGATCGAGAATGGAAATTTTTTACAACGTGGTTTTAAAACGGTTTTATTGCTACTCTTAAGGTGAAGATATGACGAAGCCACACCTCGAATTTTCAAGAGCACAAATCTAAAGAACCGAGTGTCGGTTTGCGCTGAAAAGTTGATCGATTGGTCACCACCAGCGGGTAACCAATCGATCAACTTTTCAACCCAATCTGGCTTGCGATTGCTCAGATTTGTGCTCTTGAAAATTCGAAGTGTGGCTTCGTCATATATTCACCTTAATGCGGTTTGCAAAACCTCTCCGAGAGTGGTCCACTTAGCCGGAAGATGCTCTTAAAGAGGTTATCAAGAGGTGTTGATGTATAAATCAGTTTTATAGCAAGTTTTATAAAATTGGTCATGAAAATCTCATATAGAGCCGAACAAAACTTATAATGTTACTTGGGTAGTTACAATAAAATGTATTGTAATGGAATGGTTCACTAAAACCTTTGCACATTGTACCTACTGTACATTTACATCAGATCTTCATGGAACAATATATTATACTGTTTTTCTTACGAATGATTCATTTCACTTTCCAACCTCATATTTTTCCGTGCTTTTTCAGTTATTATTTTTCAATTTAAGATTTTTTCCGTGCTTTGTTTTGTTGGTGTTCGCCACTTTTTGAAGCAAAGAAAAGGGAAGAGAAAAAAGTAAATAAGTTTAAAAATCATTTTAAATTCATTAATAGTTATTTATGTAACGAGTTTCATAAAGTTGATTTTTTCAGCACGAGTCGTACATTTATCCAACGAGGCTTGCCGAGTTGGATAAATACGTAGAGTGCTGAAAAAATCGAGTTTTGAAACGAGTTCCGAGTTGAAACGAGTACAAAATTTTATGCAATGTTTTTTTTTTTTTCATTATACAACTAAGGCCGGAACAAATCTCATTTTCTTCTTTTGTCACAATACTCGTTGGCTCACTAAAGGGGAGGACAATAAATAATAAATGTATTTGACGAAGAAATACCCAAACAATTTGGCAAAATCTATAAACTCATCGGATTTGTTAAGAAATTTTCTGTTCAACTCTAATTTCACCTTAAAATTTTAAAATTTCTTGAATAATTTATTGTTGTCCCCCCTCAAAATGTTGAATTTCGACCAAAATTTTCCGAGGGGGCGGTGACATAAGAGAAAATTGAAATTTGTGTCAGCCTAATTTGAGTTGCATAATGTTCATAATGCAACTCAAATGAGTTGCATAATGAACATTATGCAACTATTTTTCATTATGCAACTCATTTCAGTTGCATAATGAACCGGTACGGAAAAGTTGGTCATTATGATACTGAAATGAGTAGCATAAAATATAAATTATGATACTGAATTGCATAAAAGGTATTAATAAATGACAAACCAGGTGGCCTAAGGACAGCTGCTCCAAGACATAAGGCGGGACAGGTATGTAGAGTGCGATGAGTAAGGAATGCGAATGTAAGGTCAATCCAGAATTCCACATCAAAGTTTGTTATGTGTTGGTCTAATAACACTTAACGCGCTCGGCATAGTTCCATCATGCCGCTCAAAGTGTTGCCACAAATAGTGCTTAGTTTGCAAAACCCAGTTATTTGGCTGGTGGGGCATGGGAGCCTAAGCTTCAACTGTTAATGCAGTTAGGGATAACCCATACTTAGACGTGGGTGATCCTATATATGAAGTGGATAATTCTCCGAGTTTTTGAGTTTTCAAAAATACAATTTTGGCCAAATCCATATTGTTAGCACTCCTCATTCATCTAGTATCTAGTAGGCTGGATAAGTTGATTGGTTTAAACATTTTGCAAATCGGATGAAACATGGCCGAGTTATAGAAAGTTGAAATTGCCATTTCCACTCTTCCAAACAGTGGGATGACATTGCAGTGGGAGTATTAATACTGTTCAAAAGTTTGAACGGCTGCAAGAAAAAAAGTGATGGAATATGATGATTTTCCGGATAAAAGAGAACAAATTTCAATTCGAACTCAATTTTCATTGTTGATCTTCAAATCATTGAACTAATTGTTCGATCGACACAAATAGTTTCGTGGGAATTTCTTACATAAAAACGAAATGCGATGGGTGCATCGTCTTTCCTGCTAGTGTGCTCTTGAAAGCACAAGAATGCACATTGGCAATTGATCTGTATTCTAACGTACAGGAGATAGACAAAATTATCGGGACAGGCAAAATTTTCACTTTTCAAAAAATGGTCAACTAGCTGTTACACTTCAAAAAATTCATCAACATTTCTCAAATTTTCACTGTAAGTTGGACAACTTGTTGTCTATCAATGGTTCAAAATTGGGGGCTCTACTTGAAGTTATAAATATTCTATAAAAGGGCGTAATTATCCGACTTGGTCAATTATATCTTCGGATTCATTGAACCGAATGCAATGAGCGTTTATGACTTATATAACACTAGTTTGCAGCATTTTTGAACTCGGTAAGCTGATGATCATTTTTGGTGTAGAATCATGTCCTGAGTTCAAAAAGCGAAAGAAAAATATTACAGTAGAGCGGAATTTTTTTCGACTTTCCATACATGGTTGATGATTTGAAATCGATTTTTGTTCTATTTTTAAGCAAAGTCGCTCACTTCAAACATCTCATTCTCCGTAATCAATGCTCCGATTGAGCTGAAATTTTTACTGTAACTCGCCTACATATGATATGTCAAATAAACGCCGAGAAAGAATTTTTAAGTTGGTTTATTCTTATTGAAAAAAATACATTTCTTAAAAAAATTTTGGGAATTTTGCTAAAATTTAAGAAGATCGTCCCTAAAACTCGCCAATATCTTGAATTTCATCAATCTGACGCAAAACCTGTATTCAGATGATCGAATGGTATTGTATTCAGCTTTTAATTTATGGAAAAAGATTTAAAATTGATTGAACAAAATGCAATATATATGAATTTTAGTAAAATACATGTTTTGAAAAGTTACAAAACTCGATATTGAGCTTAAACTCAAAAACTGTACTACTTAAAATTTTTTGAAGGTCGGTTTCGAAATCAGCACTAAATTGTGCTTCAAAAATTTTGGTCGTTGACAGAAGTTCACGACTTTCGTTTTATTTTGTAAACTAGTTTAATGAGCTTAGAAAAACTTTTGACTTAACTTGAAGTTGTCAGCACACAAAAAAATGTAGCGATTAGAATATTTTTCTAACAAGACAACAAATTATCCAAAACTTCAACATCGCAACATCTTGAATTTTGATGGTAACTGCAGTTCATTTAAATTCCCTCTATTATTAACAGAAATATAAATATGTTTTGAAATCAAGTAACAAAATATCCGTCAATTAATCAAAAAAAAAGTTATGGGATCATGTTAAAAACAGACCAATTTACTTAAAATTCATATGATAAACTAAGTTTCTAAAACTTTTTTCTTATGAACAATTTTAAATTAAGTCAAACGTTTTCCAAGCTTTGGTTAGTCATGAATGCTCAAAATTCCATTGCATTCGGTTCTTGGAATCCGGAGATATAACAGTTGAAGGTTGGCTATCGGATAATTATGCGTTTTATTCGAATCTTTCTAACTTCATGTAGAATAGCCCGATTTTCATAATTTGGGACCATTGATAAACAACCAGTTGTCTCCAATTTACAGTAAAAATTTGAGAATTGTTGATGCAATTTTTGAAATGTAATTGCTAGTTGACCATTTTTTGGAAAGCGAAAATTTTGCCTGTCCCGATAATTTTGTCTTTCCCATGTGCCCACGTTTTTTATGCCATCTTTCAACCCTTCTTGAATCAGTTTCTGCTTTCTGCTATTTTGGTTTCATGCTCGTTTCCTGAATTTTGAAAGACGAAAGACGGAGATTCACAGCACACAATATAAAAACCATACAATTGGAAGGGCTGCGCTTTCGAAACAGCAAATCAACAATATGCGCCCATCAACAAACAGGAAATAATTTTCTACACAGACAGGACTTGCTACATTATTTGCTGCTCGTTGATCCAGTGTGCTGATCCTAGTCAGGTTCAACCCCTTCCTATTTGGACTAGAACCCGGGAGGACTCTGGTTCGCCATGAATGTGGTGTGACGGGGTTTTCGCATAAATTTGCAAACCCGGGGATAGATAATTGCGTTTTACTATATCAAACCCTCTTTTAGGCGTCGTTGGTTGGCTGATGTGCGAGTAACAATTTGGCGGGAAAATCGAAGCCATAGCGTTCGAAGTCATTGATGCTACACGTGTTTCCACGCAGACAACTAATTATAGAATGTTCCAGTTTTAATCGAAGCTAATTATCGATCAGCGTCACCGGATTCACTCGTGATCAGCTGGAGTGTGTGGAATCGGGAGCACGAATATATTGGCTGGCATTTTTTCGTTTGCAATTTTATGTGTCATTCTTTGTCGGTTTTAATAGCCTGGACGCACCCAATGTCATTTTGGCGTGCCGTCAGCCATGTGCGCCTTTGAATAAAAATAAAAACCTACCAACGTCTAAAGATGGGAGACACGAGTAGCCGAGTGTGGTGCAGAATAATAGCACTGGAAAAAAAGCGAGCAGATGTTCCATCTTCGTTACGGTTGACGGAGCATCTTGAATTATGTTTGTATGTATATTTTTTATGTTCAAACGCTTATTGTTGCAATCAAAGTCGTTATTGACTAGAAGACGATAAAGTGGAAGACTGGGGACTGAGCTAGGAATACAAATAAATGGTGTATGGGTCAAAATTAGATCACAGATTTTTTTCATAACCTTAGATTACGTATACCAAAACAGCTGATTTTTTATTATGTAATCGTATATGATTTATAGTTTATACAATAACAATTTCATCAAAATCTATTAGGTATTGGTGGGCATTCTATACCACAATAGATCATATATTGGTTGAAGTGGTTATATTGCAAACAGAAAAAATCGTTTTTGCTCCACACCGCTTCTTCGATTCGTAACCAGATTCTATGCCTTCTACCAGAATGTGGACCAATTTGGTTGAAAATTGAGACTGCACAAGCTCTTCAAAGTTTGTATGGGAATTACAGTCCTTGCGCAATTATGGACTAAAGCCTGTATCCGCAATAATCGGGACACAGAAGTACGTCAGTAGCTCTGTAATGAATCGGTAAAATTGGCCAAATAATTGACTGAGAACTCTTTGGTGTATGTTTATTATTTGTGCCAAATTTCATAAAAATCGATGCATTACTTTTAACTGTGGATGAAAAACAAACAGACGTGGTTTTAAGCATTTTGTACAATTATGACCAATTTTCATTCGCATAGTAGATGGTTCTTTTACGCTACAGTTCAAAGTTCTATGATGATAATTATGAAATTTCGTTAGCAGTTATGATACTTACAGAGACACTTTCTTGCAAAATTTCATCATTTTTGACCACTTGGTTTGAAAGCTACTGGTGTTCATAGGGGTGAGCGTTAGTGAAAACTTTTCGCGTTTTTCATGTGCGATTTTTGCCTATTCATAACTTTTGAACTTCTCTGCCAATATTCATGAAATTTTCACAGAAGCTAGTTTATTATGTGTATATTATGCCTGCAAAATTTGGTGATTATTGGTATAGTACTTTCAATAGTACAATCGAAACAATAAAGGGTGCTGACTAATTGCTGTCTGAGAGGCTAAAATCACGTTCAGTCCCAAAACATGTTTCGACTATAAAATTGTTGATAGTGCATCGATTTTTTTGAAATTTTGCCCATGCAACAAACGTAGATTGAGAGGTTTGTGTTCAAAATTTCAGCCATTTCCTTTGCCAAATTCAAAAGTTACGGCGCTGACAAGCAAAACTTGGGGCTGTACAAAATTCAATGGCGCACATTTTACTCTTTCGTTGCTACAACGAATAGTACTGCACCGATTCACATGAAATTTTGTAGGTGAAATGAACACATCCTAAGATGTTATTAGACAAAATTTGAGCGATTTTAATGTATCTATTGCAGAGTTACAGCTGTGTTTCTGTGTCCCGAATATTGCGGATACAGGCTTTACTCTCCCAGACAACCAATTTGCACGTAAGTTTATGTTTATGTTATACGTACTTTTATGCGGTAAAGTTACATCGCATAAGAGTGCCTTATGCGTACAAAAGTGGAGGCGCTATACGTGCATTGACGGAAAAATAATGACGCAATATGACTTGAAGCGATATCTTATGCGATGCACGGTATGCACTATTGCGACGTAATATAGCACCTTATGCGACTTAAAAATATTCGAAATAAAAAAATCTTGTCACCTAAGCATTGAACTAATAACCTTTGGATTATCGAGCCGCACTTCACACTTAACACCAAACACTACTTATGAAACACACTGATTAATTGTCATGACATTCTCACTCACCTCAGTGCTTGTTGGAATGCACTTGGTTTCCGTGCGCTGTACGTGTTCGTCAGGCTATCTGGAGATCAAAATGATGTAGCATGATTTCCCGCACAGTTACCACTATTCCTCTCTTGCTAGCACCACCTGTTGTTAGTTATCAGGTCAACAAAACAAAAATGATGACTTTGTAACTTGTTTTGTAACCATACTCATGACTTTTCACTTTCTGGAAGCTTTTTGGCACTCTAACAGCACCTCATTCATTGTTATCACATCCCAAGTAACAATTTTACTTTTGTGGCAATCCTGAAGTAATTTCTAAGATAGAATCATAAAACTTAGCAATAAAGCTCTTTATTCTGCAAATCTGAGATAAAATAGGTATAAAACATCCATAAGACTAATCTGGCCCACTCTTCAGGAGATCTTCAAAGCTGCTTTTGAAGACTGCTTTGAAACTAGTTGTATTTATGTACATGCGCTGATGATTGATTATAAGAACTTCATGAAACTTTAACAAGAATATCTTGAGACGTGTTGATCTTTTAGCTGTCTTTCTCAAAAGTGTCAACAGTGCATAATAAATGAAATCTTTTACCTAAGCATTATGCAGATGCAAACAAGTTTTGTTTCATGGATGAAATATTAATTGAACTGCGAATTAATTTTCATCAAATTGAAATTGATAAAACATTTAAATTGCCTGACAGGGAATCAAAATTTTCCGTGCCATACCCACTTTTTCGTTGATATGCCACCCAAAACATACGAAAATTACAAAGCGCCTCAAAAATAATATCAATCATTGATATACGAAGACATAAATTTCCTTTAAAAACAAAAGGCTACGCCACTTTTTCAATTCTTTCTAAGCATGGCTGCCGTTCCAAGCGAACAAAACTCATGTAGCCGCCATCAATTGTTATTACCTTTAATCCAAACCCCCTCAAAACAATGATGGAATCAAGTCACCTTGCATGAACGCTACAGCCTTTATTGAAGATTGTTTTTACTAGTTATAATCTTAAGGCAGATTTGTTCGTCTTAAATGAAACTTTTTCGTTTTATACAAGAGTAACAGCCTTTGACAATTGTTTGTTTACGTTTTCGATGCTAGAAAGTTGTCTTGGTACATTTCGCGGTGTTTCGCGTCAAGATGTGCCAATTCTATTTTGTTTCCCTGTATTTTTGCTTTTAATAATGTAGTGCAACTTACTACAATTACACTATTTGGCATAAGCTTGAGCAGAGTCACAAGTAAGTACCCATTTCATTTCCGATTCACATAGCTATGGCCTGTGTGGGAAACAGGTTGAAGGCAGGACGACAGCAGCCAGCTACTCGCATTTTTGATTGGCCGTAAAATCATTATTTCGTTGACATGATTACTTTTTAGCACAAGAATGGCTAAATTATCGGTGAGCAAACATGTTTATGTGTTTATATTTGCATGAGAACGCGGTTTTTCAACAAATTTGTTACATTCATTATTTGGATTGAAAAATAGTTCGTTGTCTTATCATTATTTCGCATAGTTCTTGTTCCAGAGTAATGGCTCTAGCTCAAGAATAGAAGGCTTCAAGAAGTTTTTAAAGGAGGATTAGCCAGATGAAATGCACTTGAATAAACGAAGCATAAACTTTTAATAAAATATTCTGATGTTATGTGTTGAAAATAACTTCAAATACGACTTAAAATTTATTATAAGATTTAATGCTCTTGTACATTCAGTTGTTTTATGCGCGAATTTCAAAATTAACTTGAAGACAACTTAAAAACCGCAAACGAACGAAGATTGTTTTTTCTTGATGAAAACAACTATAAATGTTTCATGAATCGGTCATGCTGTGATAAAGCTTCCATAAAAATAATCAAATCAAAAAGGAATTGAAATTGTTACTTAGGATATATGACATCGCAATATGCCAACGTTAACGATTCTAGCTTATGCGAGTTTGTATGTACATTTAAACGAGTTTATTTTCAATTTCATGCGATTTAGTTTGTACACCAATGCGGGTTAAACTGACATAATTAGAAATGTATCAAGTGAAGTCGTATAATCATCGCAGTACTCAATTCAATTGACATTTTGCGAGTTCACTCGAACGCTTTTGCGAATACGCAAAGTTCCGCGCAACAAAACATCGGAATATCGTCTACTACGATGTAGTCATACATTATAAAAGTTAATATGATTTTACCAGATACATCGCAGTAAGTTAAAAAAATAACGTCATATGCGATGAAAATTGTCCCTTAGCCGTACATATATGCGATAGTGACTTAAAATAGTTGTTTATACGATGTACAGCGTGCATCCTTAAGCGATTCCTGGTTGTCTGTCACATTTATTAGTCAGCAAGTTCATCGTGAGAGACTCTAGACACTTCTTCCAGGATTTCTTAACAAGTGTCTCCTGGAATCATATATTTCTTCCGGAATTTCTTCTCTGATTTCTCCCGGAATCCTTTTATTTTCCCAGGACTCCTCCATTGGTCCTTACTGTGTATCCTTTGGGGTTTTTTTTCTGGGAATTTTTCAAAGATTCCTCCACGGTTTTTTTTCCGGAATTCAGTTAGTTCCTCCCGGGACGCTATCCTTTATAGCTCCCGGGATTCTCTTTATGAATTTCTTGCTTTCGGGATTGATTTCGGGTTCTTTCATGGATTATGCACGAGATTACATCAAAGATTCAATGCAAAATGTTGCCCTTTACTGGCACTAGATTACTTGTGTAACTCTTGAAAAATGCCTAACTGCTTTGCGTAAACAAACATGTTTTCGTGTTTTAAGGATATGTAGCAATCAAGCTATCGGTTAAGGGTGTTGATGTGCGTGGTGGAGGCATGCACACATATCCCGAGTAGAGGAAAAGAGCTCAATAATAGCATATTTTGATATAGAGATCAAAAAGTGATATGGGTGAGATTGACATAAGAGATAAAAGATCTAAAAATAAAATCAAAAATTTACTACTAGAACATCATCATCAAATCATATTTAGATTTTATAAGATCTAACCAATAGCAGCGAGCTATTCGTATGATCTTGAAATATAAAATTTTGATATTGTTCAGATGTTCCAGGAACATTTTTCAGATATTATTTTCAGATCTTTTATCTCTTATATCAATGAAACCAATATCATGTTTTGATCGCCAGTATTTTACCTCTACCCGGGATGGCCTCCACTTTATCATGTTATGCAACATCTTACTTATACGATTACTGGTTGTCTGGGTAGATTTGCTGCTGAACATAATGGAAAAACTTGACTTTCAACTAGCATACAGTATTGGACGAAATAAAGTGCGCATTTGTTGTTTTCCATACAAAATGCACATGTTAAGGGAGTCGAATCTCAGCTTCTAGTGCGCCGATTGATCTCAAATTTTGTTTGGACATTCGTAATAACTTGAAATTTGACCTGTAAAAAAAGAAAATATTTCTGAACAAAACTTTTCAAAATTTCGCAAAATTCCAATTTCAAGAAAAGTAGCTAAATTGAGATTTTTGAATTATTTTGTATATGAATTACTTGAAGTAAATGTTTTTTTTTTTCAGAAAAGTTGTGTGTTCCGTTAGACTAATCAGCTTTGCAAAATAATATAATCACCTGAAAATTGAAATTTCGGAATTATTCCAATATGACAATTTCTCTATTTTTCTTGAAATGGGAATTTTTAGATACTTTGAAAAGTATTGCTCAAAAATATTTTCCCTTTTCACATATGAAATTTCAAGTTATAACGAATGTCCAGACAAAATTTGGGATCATTCAGTGCACAAGAAGCTGAGATTCCACTCTCTGAACATTAGCATTGTATGAAAACCTGTCAATATACACTTTATTTCGTCCAGTACTGTATAATGTTGCTGATCAACACATTGAGATGATTTTTTGGAAAAAAAGTCTCATTCTAGGGGGAATCGAATCCACGACTCCATAATCGATAGACCGGTGCTTTAACCAACTAAGCCACAGAACAAGTATCTACTCAGCAGAATAGAAAGCTAAACTGGTTCCGAGCCCACACCATGAATACTATCTTTTTCACATAGCCATCTCTCTATACAGCCATTCCATAGAAAAACGATATAGTGCATCTCCGATTGTCGTGAAATTTGGTGGGCTTGTTGTTCTTCGGAAATAATAATTAGAACCGGTTTTTTTTATTTCGTCATTAGGGTGACCAGTTTTCATATAGGGTGGTCCAAAAAATCAAGGTTTTTAAAAACTAAAAATTTTCAAAAAATCGTAACTTTTGAACTATTTGACCGATTTTAAACTTCTTTTTTTTGTTTGAAAGCTATTGAATTGTAGTTTTCAGGAAAAATACGTTAAAGGGGCTAAAATGTAAAGAGTACTATAAAATATGCAAATATATTAGTTTTTTTCACATTTTCATGGTCTCGGGACCAAAGAGGTACCCTGGTTTATATTTTTATCAGAAAATTCAGGAAATTTAGCGTAACATATCAAAAAATCAGAAACGTATGTTGTTTTGTTTTTGAGATATGATTTTTTGAATATAGAGAGTCATATTTTTTAGTACTAGCTACTCTAAAATTACTTGAAATTGCAAATTCTCATAAAACTATGCATAGTATTGCTTTTTAAGGACGAGGTTGCTAGAGTTCCAAAATGGCAGGCAGCATGGCACTCACTGACTCCCGTCCCCCTTCTTTCCCTGACCCTGACCTTCGATGAGTACAGAGGTTGACGAATAAATTCATTGAATTTAGCTAGCTTACCTGCATTAAATGCCCTGAAGTGCTAGGTTATTAAGTTTAATATTCATTGAGAAGTTCTTTTTCACAATATTCACAATAATTTCACCAACTCGTGCTAAAATGTAGCACTCAGCACACTTTACACTTCGACGAACGCGTTGCGCATATCATTTAAATCTAGTTTAAGTTAACTTCCACATTCACTAGCACCTCCAAAATTTGATCGATTAGTGGAAACTGCTCACTTTTTCATTTTTTCATACATTTGTTACCGAAAATTAACGTATAATTCACTTTTGTGGTCAAAAACCGATCCAATTTTGATCGCGGTATAAAAACGCTACTCAATTCGACTGGAGAGCGTACCTTAACACTGTGTGTTGTTGTCCAGTGCAGCTTGAAATTGAGCCGATCGCTGTCCACGTTTTTTTCAGGAAAAACATGGTTTAGTTTTCAATGTGACATATTAGGTTCAAATTTAACACCAACGTGACGTCGAAGTGTACCAAAAAAGTTTGTTTGCTGTTTATGAATATTTTTTGTATTGAATAATATCACCCCATATCACGGTCGTACGGTGCGAGAGCATTGCACAAGAAGAGAGGAGAGATTGGTCAACAAACGTAAACAAAACGGAGCACAGTGCGATAAGTTTCTTTCAATCCAGGACAACAAGAAATACCTGTAAATATTTGAAAATGTTTTTGAAGACTAGCTGTGCCATTGACGCTATGATGTCAATATAATGTATGTAAAAAATCCAACATGAGAGAATTATACTAATTAGTTGAAAAGGTTCAGTGTGGTAGAGATTTTCATTAGTTTCTTTGGCCTATGTACACTGCACTGTGCGGAACTTGAAATATTTGGATTGAGTGGGTGGTTGGCAGAGTGGGAGGTATGTTTGTAGAAGGAAACAGCATCATTGTTGTGATCTCAAGGGAGTTTCACCTTAAAGTGATTCCTGGTAGTTTTGGTATCCATAATATTATAAGGAATCAAAATATAATCAAATTTAAAAAAGTGTCTTGTATGGGAAAATTTGACTCAACTGGTTCAAAAGTTACGATTTTTTGAAATTTTTTAGTTTTGAAATACCTTAATTTTTTTGACCACCCTATATGAAAATTGGTCACCCTAATGACGAAATAAAAAAATACGGGCCTAATTATTTCCGAAGAACTACAAGCCCACCAAGTTTCACGACAATCGGAGATGCACTATATCGTTTTTCTATGGAATGGCTGTATAAGTTTATATCAGGAAGTCCTCTAGGATTCTGGGTTTTCTCCCATGCTTCGTCCAGGGATATTTCCCGGCATTCCATCAGGAATTCCTTCCAGAATTTAAAAAAAAATATCAGAGATTATGTCAGGGGTTCCTCCAGAATTCTTCTTAGGTTTCCTCCAGGGATTACTTCAGGTTTTAGGAATTCTTCTCACACTTCCTTCCGGGATTCTTTCTGAAACTCCTCCCAGGATTCCTTCGCGAATTTCTGCCAGCATTTCTTCCGAGATTCTTCCCGGGATTCCTTCAGCAAATCCTCAGGGCATTTTTTCATTGATTTATTCCAGATTTCCTTTAGAAATTCCTCCAGAGATTCATTCATAGTTTTTTTTCGAGAATTCTTCCCAGGATTCCTTTAGGGATTCCTTCCGGGATTCCTTCCTACACTCTTTTAAGTTTTCTTCCCGAGTTTTTTTTTGGGATTTCTATGGAGATTTCAGCTGTTTTTAGGATTTTTTCTTATTTTTTTCACCGTTTGTTTCTTTTTTTCGCATTTATTTATCTATTTATTTATTTATTCATTTATTTATATTTAGTCATCTGATCTAGCTGGTCTTAATGGATATCTAGCTGGTTATAAGGGATGAAGAAAAGCGGATTTGAGTGTTCACTCAAATCGGCGTAAAAATTCTACATCTTTTCACAAAACAAACATATACAACGAATTACACGAATGAAATACAAAATACGATTTACAAATAGTGTCAACTAAATCAAAACAAAAAGTCAATTCAAATGTTGTTCTTATCGATTCGGAGTGATCCTTGTACAGGTGGGTCCTCGTCGTCAGCAGTTTGAAGCATGATAAAAAAAAGAATCAGGTAGCAACGTTCTCAAACTGTACAGGTGATGGAATATTACTCACATGCAACTTATCGAAACCATCCCCTCAAGCGATTCTTGAAAGTAGTCGATTAAACATTGAAGTCAAAGACTGCATACACTTCTTTGAATTTGACTGTCATAAAGTGGATAGGGTCATGTTCGCCATACACTGAGTTCCTTTGTTCCAACATCAGGAAGTTACGTTCCCGAAGAATCCGTTTGGGTGCGTAGATACGGAGGTGCCTTAGTAACTCCGAGGAATCCGTTTCTCCGAGGAGTATTTTGGCGTTAAACACAGCTGCGGCCACACTCCTTCTATTCTCCAGCGTAAATAAACCAAGTAATCTGCAGCGGTCTTTATAGTGTTGTAAGTTTATGGGATCTCGCCATGGTAAGGCATCGTACACAAATTACGTAACGCTATAGGGGGAGGGGGGGGAGTCTAGCTTAGCGTTACGAGCCATACAAAATATTTTTGTTTTTCATACGAAAAGCGTTACATGGGGGAGGGGGGGGAGCCTGAAATCACTGATTTTAGCGTTACGTAATTTGTGTACCATGCCTAAGTGCCTTAACGCCGCACGAACAAACTTTCTCTGGACTGCTTCAATCCTCGCAATCCACGTTGACTGATACGGGCGCCATACCACAGAATATAATTCCAAGATAGAACGAACGAGGGCACAGTACAGTGAGCGAAGACAGAACAGGTCGTTGAATTCATTAGAAAACTCAGAATTCTCCAGTGACTTTTCTAATTATTTCATTAGAGATCCTTTCTTAAGCGGTTCCTCGCCGCATTTCTTTAGAAACTCTTCACGGGATTTCTTTCGAGATTCTTTCGGAGATTCGCTCAGGATTCTCTCAGAGATTTCTCCCAGAATTCTTTTAAGGATTCCTCCAGGATATTCACGGGAATTCCTTCTAAGTTTCTTTCAGGGATTGCTTATTGATTCGTTTCGAAATTCTTTCAGGGATTTATACTAGGGATCCTTCAGAATGTTTTTTTTTGCTCCTAGGCTTGCTTCGTGGAGTCCTTCTGGAATTCATTTATTTAACATTCCTTCAGGGGTGTCTCCTGTGGCTCTTTTCAATATTTTCAGGTATTTTTTTCCCGAGAATCATTTGGAACTTTCTTCGGAATCCATCATTGAATCATCCCAGATTAAATTGGATTTTGCCAAGGACTTATTCAGGGATTTTTACCGAGATTCTTTCAGGTAAAAAGATGAACCTGCCTGGGGCTGAAAATCTCTATAATAAGAAGGGATTCCTTCTTGCATCCCTCTCTAGATTCCTTACTAGATTTATTTTATGATTTCTTATCTATACAGTCTAGAATGTAACGATTTTTTCCTCTCCTGTTGCCTGTCCTGGAAAATAAGTCACTGCGGCCAATAAGCTGAAGCTGTGTGGCATAAAATGTAACGATAGGTTTGCTTATGTCGAATTCGTTTATTTGCACCGCCTGCACCGCTTTGCCACCGGGTGTAGCAAACTTGCACCGAAACCGTTCGTTTATTCTCAGGTACTGTTCTGTTTTGACACCCGATTGGCACCGGTGCAAGAAAATGCTACACCCAGTATGAGCGCGGTGTAGCAGGTACAAAGCTAATTTTACCAATACATGCATGCATATCGCTGAACTTGTATCGTGATTTTGTTTTGGTAGGAATGATGATTTTCTCTTCGGCATTTAGGCAAACAGTTTTCTTGGATTATCGGTAACATGAAATTTCAAAGAGTTGATTCAACGTACATTTTTCCCATCACTTTTTTTTATTATCGCAAATATGTGGATTTAATGATTTTAATCATTAGAATTTTCTGTCGCATGGTGATCTATGATGTATGAAAAAAAAAATTACGTAATAAAGATTTGATAAGCCCAGAATAAAATAAAAATCTATTTATTCAAATTGGAATGAAATATTACTGAAGTAACATTTTGCAGGTACAGTTTCAAAAACCGTAAATTCTATTTTTTTTCTTACAACAAATATTGAGTTTTTGAATTACACTGAACGTCAAACAAATATCACTACAGGATGGTTAAAGCGTTTTTAATATGAGTTGCGTTTCAATAACGTAATGCTTTAAAAAACATTTATTTATTTTCCTTTTTACGTTGTAGCTAAACGTTTTCTATTGAACTGTCTTTAACATTTTTTGTGTTAAATTTGTGCACGTAGATCGTTTACAATTGTATGTTAGCATATTTTTTTATTGGGCAACGGAAATTGTTATTTTTTTTATGTCTTTACTTATGAGATTTTCAGCCCGAGGCTGGTTCATCTCAGAATTGTTAAATTCTAAAAAGTTGCTTTAAATTGAAAAGTTATGATATTACAAGAATTTGAAGAAGATAAATAATGTAGGAGTGTTAAAACATTGGATAACAATTTTCAAGTAACATTTATCATTACAAGTTTATCATGTACAAGAAAATTACTGAAAACTTTTAAAATTGTTCAATTGTATATAGAAAGTAAAAAATAAAAATAAATAAAAATAATTTTGTTCATCAAGGAAATCATGAAAACATTGATTATGTTTATTTTTGATATCCTTTATTGTTTTCATTGACGCGCTCACGCGCTCTTACTAATACCATCATAAGCTGTCAACAAATTGCACCGAAACCGTTCGTTTTTCCGGTGTCAATTGCTACACCGGTGCAGTGCACCGTCGGGAATAAACGAATTCGACATTAAATAGAACTTGAGAAAGTTATCAGATGTTGAAGATCTGCATTGTACATTTTTTTAGAACTATACCATACTGACGCTTTACGTATAATTGTCCCATGTTTATAAGAATTTCCATTCTACATGGGGCGTAGAACGGCAGCATAGATTTCCGTTTTTTTTTTTTCGTAAAATCATGTTGATTTTATTGGAGTTAGGCTATTGATAACAAATTTATTTGAAAAGTTAAATGGTGTGACAGCTTGGGCGTTCACGGGTATATATATACCCGTTTCGTTTATGTTTTTGACGATAAATCACCATGTTTTGGAAAAAAAAAAACGCGTGAAACTTTTACTGTTGTTGTCATATAACTAACTCGTTTTGCATAATATTTCAAGGTTTTGTTTCATATTAAGAAGAACTAAGTTCGAGTACAGACTCTCAACATTGATCAAGCATAGAGAGGATACCGCAGATGAAGGACGGCGCGAGGATGAAATCTTCTCAAGTTTCCAGGTGTTTCCTTTCTTGTTGGTTTACGTTTTGTTCTGTAGGCTGCAGCTTCTGATGCCCTCAACTGTGATTTGTGCGTATGGCGTTCCATACCTGATGAAAAAGGATGGGAACCCAATCCAACAGCAGCCGTCGTCGCAGCTCCGCGCTCTACTTATTTTACCCCGATTGGTATTCCTTTTTCGGTGAATAAAGAGAGCATCCTGTGCTCGGTGGTCGTTCAAACAAAGCAGAAAAAATGGGCTGTTTGGATGCTGCTCTGAAGAATCGTCCATTGTGGAATAAAAGTTGGCGTCTACTCCTTGGAAGTGTAACATCCGTTGTAAGCAGTACGTTACAGAAGTACACGTGGAAGATCAGAAGCCAGCGGTGACCACGTTTTTTCGCAGCAGCCCGAGTATTTCGAAAAGAGGAATCATATTGAATTATCAGAGGGGGGAAGCATTTCCATTTCTACTTCTGCTTGCTGATAGTTGTGTGTTTTTGTGTGTGGCAACATCGCAGGACGGGACCCTCGACCACGTGTGCCGCCAAAGGACGATGGATGACAACGGTAAAGCCAAAACCGGTAGCGGCATTAGTTTTCCTCTGTGAAAAATATATCCTACCAGTCAGCACGCCAGCCCTCAGTGATTCGCTAAATTTCACCTCCGGATCATACCAACACTTTCGCAGTCTAAGGATTTGCAAAAGGATCCGACACACGGTGGTGTGAGACGGTGTGAGGAGGATTCAGTCGTTTCAAGGGCAAATTCCTCCCCTTGGTTTGCGTGCAGACATCACATTGATTGGGGTGAAGTAAGACAAACATGCGTTTGTCTGTTATTTATTCGGCAGTTAGGGTGCTTTCGAAATGTGCGCATTTACTGCTTAATCGTAGGGAATGACACAGTTGGGCACATTATGGTAATGGCACTTTATGTTTACAGCTAATTTTATTGATGAAAGATTACGATGAATTGTTTGAAATAATATTGTGGATGCTTCCAGTTCAAGAAAAAAAAAACATTCGTTTCCTCCGCGAAACAAACAAACTTGCCGAATTCCATGAAAATTGTACTATGGCTGTTTTGTCGTAGATCCTAGTGAGATTTGAATGAACTGAACAGACAAAAAGTCAAAATGAAATTTGTATCCGTCTAATATAATATGATCGAAAACATAAAAAAAAACAATTTTCCTTAAAAAATAAACTCTCACATATCTATTTTGGCCAGGATGCTTCTATTTTAGCCCCTCCCATAAGAAATGCACGTGATTGGCCAAAATAGGAATCAAAGTTGAGAAAATATAGATTTAAACTTTTCATTTGACACATAGGTAGTTTTCATAGGATTATTAGCTATTTTTATAAAAATTCCCCTCAGACTGGCCAAAACCGGTGCCCTCACCATACTAAAAATAGATTTTACGCACAATTGTCAATAAAAAACATACATATATATGTTTTTTTCTACTTCAGACCGTCTCGAATAACATTTCATAGCGTCCATTTTTAGTGTAGAATTAGCTATAAGTTAAAATACACATTAATAAAAACAAAAAAAAAAGCGTCCATTTTTTAATTTTTTTAATTCACTATTACCTAAAAATGTATAAAAAAAAATCAAAAACAATGCTTTTGATGCATTTGACCACTCTATGCTACTTAGTAAATTTTTTAGCATAAGGTGGTCAATCAGCTAATTTTGAGGCTGAAAAACGGTGAGTCGATAAGGAGACCGTCCAACATAGCTCTGGCCCTCACAAACTTTTTCGAAGCAATAACATTCTAATAGTAGGAAAATTCCTACACCTAGTATATTAGCAATATTCCATTTTAATGAGTTAATTATTTAAAGGTACGAATCATGCAAGACCTAAGGTACACCGCGGTAAGTTGAAACGGATGGGGCAAGATGAAACAGCGGGTTAACATGATGTTATCCAGTAATTGTAAACAGTTTGAATGTCATAACACATAGTTTATGATTCAATCAATGTTTTGACGAAAGAACAATTTCCAAATTGTTTTGATATCTATTTCAAAACTTCGTGTTTCATGTTGCCCAACACGTTTCAACTTACCCCGGTGTACCTTATGTATGGCTAATAATACAAAATGGATCAACAATTTGCCATCCGGTCAATTTCTTTTGCTTACTTTAAAGGATTTCGTGGATAACTTGGTATCAAATAAATGATAGAATTTATTTGTCCTATGATTGTTACTTTTATTTTGATAGAACATGTATTTTTAGGCAAAGTACGCAAATTCAGAGATAAATTTGTGAAAAAATTACCACTTGTTTTGGTGGGATTCGAACCCACGACTCCGTTATCGCTAGTCCGGCGCTTTAACCAACTATGCTACAGAACAAGTTACAACTCTGCAGTTGGTTAAAGCGCCGGGCTAGCGATAACGGAGTCGTGGGTTCGAATCCCACCAAAACAAGTGGTAATTTTTTCACAAATTTATCTCTCAATTTGCCAATTAAACGTACTTTGCCTAAAAATACTTCAAATTTTACGTCTATTTCAGACATACTAGCCGACTGGTATAGCCGGAAAAGGGCAATAAAATATTGTCATGATAGAACATGTCCTTAGAGAAACATTAATTTAACAAGAAAATCAAAGATATGATAATTTCTTAGAACAGTACTTTCTTTATAACGTATTCATTATAAAATACGAACTTATATTCAAGAATGACCAAAATGCACAATTACATTAAATAAATATATTTTATTTGAATAAAATAGATGACTATCTTTGATGAGTGCAGTAAGGGTTCTGTTCACCATAGGTGGATTCCTCCACGGATTCCTACAGAAATCTCTAGCGATTCCTCCAGGAGTTTTTCTAGAGATACCTCCGGGAGTCCTTACAGGCATTCCTCTAGTATATCCTTCAGGGATTCCTCCAGAAAATCCTCCAGGGATCCCTCCAAGATTTTCTTCAGGGCTTCACCCGGGAATTCCTTCTGTGATACTTTCTGGAACAACTTATTTTCAAAAAATTCTCCAAAGATTCCCCCAGGAACTCTTCTTAGGATTCTCAGGTAACTGTTTGATGCTGTACAAACATGTCTCCAACTATTTCAAATCAGCTTTCATTTGAACATTTGAGCACAAGAGGTACAATCCTTTATTCAGCTCCTAAACATCTAATTTTGGTGATTTTATTCAACCTTTAGCTGATTTGAGGTTCATTTGAAGGCAGATTTGAGGCTTAATATGTGCTTAATCAGTAACACAGCGTAACAAAAATTAGCTTTTGGTCTGTCTCAACAGCAAACTTATGTGTCTCTGACAGATTTTGGGCCGCTGAATCCGAATCTGCAAGCCATTAAGGATGGAAATATATTTTTTAAGTAATCAAAGGATAAATTGGTCAGTTAACATCAAAATTAACGACTCATGCTAAATATTTCGTTTTACCAAGTCGAATTTGATAGTTTTAAGCGATTTATGTCAGGTACGATATTTCCCATACAAGTCGCCCTCCAAAAGTTGCATGCAAGTTTTCATACTGACATAAAATGCCTAACTCTATCAAATTTGATTTGGTAAATCGAAATATTTTGCATGAGTCATTAATTTAGATGTTAACTGACCGATTTATCCTTTAATTGCTTAAAAATATATTTCCATGCTTAATAACATGCAGTCAAAAAAGCCCAAAATCGCATATTTTGCTCTATAAATTGAGGTATAGCTCAAAATTGTGATGTCTGGAGCAAATCTGAGTTCAAATTTGGATACAGCGGCTCAAAATCTGCCAGAGACACATAAGTTTGCTCTTGAGACAAAAAATTGTTGCGCTGTGTAATCAATGAAATTTATTAATTGTGTAAAAATAAAATAAAAACGCTTTCGGGAGCCATTGCCATTAGCTGCGTCCAGAAGGGATGTTTAGGAGTGTATAAATTAATCTGTGGGAAAACTGAGAATTGAACTCGGACCTCCAGATTGCTGCTGGATTTCTCCAGGAATTTCAAAAGGAATGCCCCTAAGAAATCGCCCAGGCACTTCTTCAGGGGTTTTTTTCAGGGATGTTTCCACGAATTTCTAAAAGGATTCCCCCAGGGATTCCCTTCGAGGATTTTTCTAGAAATTCCTCATGGATTTTATCCAGGAATTTCTCCATCAATTGATCAAGGAATTGCTCCTGGACATTTCTCAGAAATTAAGCCAGCAATTTCTCCAGGAAAACCTCTAGTGAATTCTTCAGAAATTTTTCCAGGAAATTCTCCAGGCATACCTTCAGATATTGTTTCAGGAATCCGTCCAGAGATTTCTCCACAAATTACTTAGGGGATTTTCCTAGGGGTTCCTCCAGGAAATCCTTCGAAGATTCCTCCAAATATTCTTCCAAGGATTCCTCCACAAAAGCATCTAGGGATTGTCTCAGAAGTTGTTCCAGATTCCTCTATGAATTCCTTCGAGTTTTTTTCCAGAAATTCCTCCAGAAATTCCTCTAGAAGTTCCTTCAGGAATTTCTCTAAGGATTCCTTCAGAAATTTCTCTAGAATTTCTCCAGGAATGCTTTATAAGATTTCTCCAGAAATTTTTCTAGCGATTCCTCCCATAATTTTCCCAAGAATTCCTCCAGGTATACCTTCAGGGGTCGCCAGTTAGCCTAGTGGAGAAGGCTATGGATCGCCAATCCGGAGACAGCGGCTTCGATTCCCGTTCCGGTCGGGAAAATTTTCTCGACTCCCTGGGCATAGTGTATCATTGTACTTGCCTCACAATATTCAAATTCATGCAGTGGTAGGCAAGGAAAGCCCTTTCAGAAATTTCTCCAGGGATTGCTCTGGCAATTTTTTCAAGAATTCCAGAAGGGATTTCTTCAGAAATTCCTCTCAGTTTATCTTTAAATATTCGTTCAGATATCCTTCAAAAAATTCTGAAACCCTTTTCCAGGGATGTACTTAAGAATATGGTGGCTTTCTCGGTCTAGGGTCAATCTAAACGGCTAGTTTTGGATTACCCGACGTTTCGGCCGGCTTTATTTGGCCTTTATCAAGGGAAAACAAGTCGTCAATGGAACAAGTCAAACACAAAATTTTGCAAATCGTACGACAGAACAACTACCCTTCGTCATTAATCAACAGACTAACAAGCCACACCAGGAACAACCAAGCAGCGCTCATCACGGCAACTCCCTCCAGTCACAACATACAACATAAGCCACCCACCACAACAATCATCGCAAGCAGATCCAGGAACAACAACAATCCTCCCAGTATCGCAGCACACTCTACAAGCACCAAACAGTTAGATACCAATCGAAGTCGTCTACAAATCCATGCCAAACATCCCAATACTGAGTCGTTCCATATCAGAGATCCTAAAAAGAGAATATCCATCTGTTAAAATAGCCACATACAACATAAAAAGCACAAAAACACTTCTCAAACCTGTAAAAGATGCAGTTACACCCCTAGAACAGCATAACGTCATTTACAGTATACCATGTACCAATTGTGATAAAGTATACATACACGAAAAAAAAACGGATTACCTAAAAAATACGTTAAAAGAACGCAAAAATAAGTAAACCGCTTGAACTTTTTACCCAGCAGTGGGTTGTTTCCTCGCTCTCCCGCTCGAAATGTTGTCAAAAACAAAGCGAGAAGCAGCTACCTAGCTGATAATGTCCGTGGGAGAAGCCAAATTTGGGTTCTTTGCCGTTTACCCAAAAGTAGGTTTATTTCAACCCACTAGGGTACTTCGAAAGTCAACGTTAGGTAGAAAGAACTTTGCGATGGGTTGCAATTTTCTGCCGGGATCAAACGGAAACTAACCACTCAGAGCTTTAACGCGGTATAGCTAAATTTGGGTTCTCGCACCGTAGAGCCGATATGAGTGAAAAGAACCTATATTTGGGTTGATTTCTGGTTCCGTGTCGGTATGACGACCAATCATCTCAAAAAGAGAATCAGTGGACACAGATCTAATGTAAACAAACACTCCAATACCACAGAACACGATACACAGCCCAATACAGCACTAATACAATATATGCTCGAATGTCAACACACATTAAATTACAAAAATAGTTGACAGATCGTACTGTTCTTCTGCCTTACCGGATGTTGGAAATGTGTCACATACACAACACTTCCAACACACTTTCGAACAGACGAAGATGGGCTAAATATCACGTATGCTGGTATTTTACACACAGTCAAGACAACCCAATCACGTAGAAGACGAATGAGCAACGATAGACCATATACCACAGTAGATACAGTAGACCTAACCGATGTCGAACAATAGCTCTAAATCTAACCCTCCATGTTTAAAATAGCCGTTGAGTACCGTCAAGTACTGTAGTGTTCACCTGTGCAGTCCAGAAAATTTGTAAAAACTATATGTATGATAATTGTAAGTCTAGCCAATTAAAGTCCCAAATCCTTCATGTAATATGTTTTGTCCACTCAGGCAGAAAACAAGAAGCCCTCACCCGCTATGGCGGCAATAAACTATAGGACAAAAAAACGGTTGACTGAGTAGGTACAAGTAATCGTTGTTCAATGTTAAAGTATACTAAATGTGTAATGTTTTCAGTTTTTATCCCTTGATAAAGGCCAAATAAAGCCGGCCGAAACGTAGGGTAATCCAAAACTAGCCGTTTAGATTGACCCTAAACCGAGAAAGCCAACATCTGTATACTAGTAGTATTCCGGTCGAAAATCACCTAAAAGTACCCAAGAATTTCTCTAGAATTACCCGATAATTCATGTGAATTACTACAAGAATTTCTGGAGGAATTCCTCCAGCGAATAGTACTGGAAAATACTTTAAAAAGGATGCATATAGGAACCAGGAATTTAGGAAGGATTCTTTCAGGAATCCCTCCAGCAGTTTTTTCAGAACTTTATTCCAGGGATTCTTCAAAGCAAGACATATGCCACAAAAGAGTCACGGGAGCGCAGGTTTTGGTTGCGTCGAAGTCACTGTGACTTCGTACTTACATGCTCAAAGTGCTTTCAAACATTTCTCCAGGAAATTCTCTCGCCTACCCCCCCTGACCGAAAAGCTAGCTACGCCCTTGATTTAGTGAGTGGGTGAATCTTTTTAGACCGCAGCGGAGCCCGTAGAAGGCACGACTTCCACTGATGACACGTCTTTGAATTTCACGTCTGACATTGACAGATAGACGAATTCCTCCACAACCTCGAAGATATGTCCGTCTATAGTTATATACATTGCTACTTAGACAGACCCGGTCATGTTCGGTTCCGCCTGCCAGCATGTACTTTGTTTTGGACGCATTCACCAACAGTCCGACCATTGCTGTTTCGCGTTTCAGGCGGGTGTACAGCTCTGCCACCGTTCCAAATGTTCTGGCGATAATGTCCTTGTCATCCGCAAAGCACACAAATTGACCGGATTTTGTGAAAATCGTTTCCCGGCTGTTGAGCCCGGCTCGTCGCATCACACCTTCTTCCAGAGCGATGTTGAAGAGTATGAATGAGAGTCCGGTACTTTGTTGCAGTCCCCGGCGAGAGTCGAATGAACTGTATAGTTCATCCGAAACCCTTACGCAGTTCTGCACACAGTACGTTATAGTAATAACCTCTTTATCATGTTTGTCCTTCAATCTTGTCATTTTCAAATTCAGAAATAAGTTTGAATCCTTTTGAAGAGTCTCATGAAAAACTATTCGATCATTGAAATAATTTATCTACCGTGTTTTGTTATGTGCCAGTTCATAATATTTTTAACGGTTTAATTTAGTGGTACGAACTGTCACGACCATATCTCTAATAAATGCAATAACTCGAGTGGCTGAATAATAAGATCACTCGCGCACACGTTGCCCACTATGAATGGGAAATAATAATACCTATAGCTAAGGAGTTATAAAAAGGAGCTCGCACAACAGCTCGATTCGAAAGGAATAGCTACCAGAGAAGTAGAACTGGTGGCGGCCGGATGGAAAGGTCTACTTTCTGAACATCTGCCCCATTGTGAACACCGGCGACCACATGAAACCGACGCGCTGGCGATGCGATGTAGAGAAAATACACATCATCAACAACGTGGTGCTCAGCGGTACCCGTCCAACACACTCTGTCGCTGTGACCGTGAATAAACGTGAACCAGCGATGGATTTTTTTTTCTATAAGCATTTTAATTCATTCAAATAAAAAACTATAAAACGTGTCCCATCTTGGTCAGTCGAAGCGACAGTTGTTCCTCTCGAGCAGGAAAATAAAAGGGTGCACAATCCGATTACGGGGCAAGTTTTGAGCAATGAAACGATTTTTCCTTTGTGAGTATTTAGCAGCAGCACCAGAGCGCAGCTCCTCTTCAGCTAGCAACCAACATGTGCCTCAGGAAGCGATCCCCAATCGGTCGACATTGCTGGTTTGGGATTTTCACCCCTTGTTATTTGATGTACCTACATATAGTCAGGGGGAAACAAGTTTCCAACTACTATACTGGTAAGGAGCGGCTGACAGTTCAGCATTTTCTCAGAAATAGGGGTTGAAACACAATTGGTGGAGTTTCGTTTCTTACTGATGGGTGATCAAAATGTAAATTTCGTTTGAAATCCAAAAGGGAGCGGTGTTTCCTGGTCGCACATGCAACAGTCTTTCGATTTTCGTGGATATACACGTTCCCAGTATCAACCAGCAGAGTGCAATTGAGATCGGAACAGGTTCGAATTTTAGTAACGAAATACTCTGGACGGGTGATGTGCAAGTTGGTTATTGTTGTTGTTATGAAATTGCATTCTGCTGCTGGTGATGTGGGTTTTCAGGGTCAAGTTTAAATGATACCATAACAAACGAATGCAACTGGTGGTACATTTGTACATTTCGGGGAAGCAGTTATTTGTGCGTTCTATGGACGTAAATATGGGAAAACAACAAATTAAAATTATTTCTTTAAAAGAGCCCTCGAGGAGAATCAGTGTTTTAAATTAAACGATTTTTTCCTTTGCGAAGTTATGGAACTAACTGATACGTTTAAGGACTATGATTGGAAACTCGGTACACTGATGTAGTAAACTGATGAAGCAAATGCATCTATTACTTGTAGACCGTCTCAATCTCAATCACAACTGAATGTCACAACTTTGAATGAATCCGGGCGGGTTCGTCTTTTTGCTCGGGTCGTGAATTGTAGACGGTTGGAGTGAGCGTAACTGTGATTCTGGAGTAGTGTGACCCAGAGTTATACGAAATCATAAACTACGAAAAATGCCAATTCTTACCACCCGAATCAGTTGTTCTGGAGTCCCCGAAGCTTACTTAGGGGTGGTGGGGGTAAAGTGGACAACCTTAGCATTTTGATCGTTTCCAGTGGAAATACGGCAAAATCCATCTGCTTCTCCGAGTAACATGGAAGATAATGATATATGTACTCTAGAAATCTTGTAAAGGGATTGCATTCAAAAAATATTGTTTTCATTGATAATTTTCTTCACCAAAACGTGCATAGAAATAGCGTGAAAAAAATCGGTGGGGGTAAAATGGACAATCGATGGGGTAAAATGAACAAGTCGTTAAAAGTTATGTAACAGCGTATTATTTCCATGTTTTTAAATACAAACTACCAAATTTCATACGATAATATCAATATATTCTTGTACCGGTAGGATGACTCTCGAGAATCATTTCAGTCGGGTTGCTATCCGACATCCTGATGACATGACCCGCCCACCGTAGCCTCCCGATTTTCGCGGTATGGACGATGGTTGGTTCTTTCAGCAGCTGATGCAGCTCGTGGTTCATTCGCCTTCTCCAAGTCTCGTCTTACATCTGCAATCCGCCGTAGATAGTACGCAACACATTCCGTTCGAAAACTCCAAGGGCGCGTTAATCCTCTCCACACGCATAAGGAAAGATTCAAAAATTACGTCCATCGTTTTTCGGGATTTCTAGACCCCCCTCCCCCCTCTGTCACGCAATTTCCCTATACCCAATACACGTACTGTCACACTTTTCTAGACCCCCCCTCCCCCAAATCTTGGACGTAATTTTTGAACGTTCCCTAAAACCGTTCTGAACACGTTCTGAAAACCGTCCACAACCAGTCACGTTATTCGGAACAAGCACGATTTTCAATTACGAAAATACACCATAAATAAAAATCGTGTTCCCATAAACCCTGTTCCGCCAGAAAAATGTAACGCCTGAGTAACGGAGCAGCTCAAGATCAAAAATCATATGATCGTGAAATGTGTTCGGATATCTATGATTCTTGTTCGCATAGATTGAAATCTAGTTCACGGTACATGGAGTTTAGTTCACATGCATGGTAACACAAATCACGGGAATTACAACTAGTTCATGGTCTGCATTATTCGTTCTGATAATTGTGAATCAAATCATGGCATGTGGATCGTTGTTCACGGTCCGATATTTGTTATTGAAAGCAAAGAAAACTGTACTTCATAGTCTGCATACTGCATGAGACGAATTTTAGACATTATCTTTGGGGCAATTTATACATTATCTCGATTTAGCTAGAAAATGGGTCAATGGATCACCATAATTCTATCACTTATGCATTCGAGCAGTACTCGACCCGAGCAGAAAATAATAACAAATTAATAACATATCGAGGTATTTTATCTAAATACTAACATAGCTTGATATGCTCTTCATTAGGTGGTAATAAGAGGCAAAATAACAAAAACGAATACCAAAATTTTGTATGAATAACACCTAGAAAATAACAAGTCTTGTTATTTAAATAATGAATGCATACCTAAAACTTCAAACACATTGCCAAGCTGCATTTGTTATCCAAAAGGTATTGAATAACAAAGTAATAACAATTTTTACTATTGAATAGTAGAATTTATCGATTGCTAAATTTGTTATCGAGCAGGTATTAAAGAACAGAAGAATAACAGCTTTTATTATTATGTGGTACATTTTTTGATACTTTCATCTGTTATCGAGCAGGTATTCAATAACAAAGAAATAACAACTATTGCTGGTAAATATTGCATTTATCGATAGCTCAATTTGTTATTAGGCTGAAAGATTCGTCATTGACATAACCGTCATCATCAGAAATTTGAAAGCAGCTCTCTCACTCAAACCTGAAATATCCGCAGTAAAAATGTATTCACTGTGTTGCGGGTAGAGAATGAAGTACAGTGAATACATTTTCAATGCAAACATTTAAGTTTTGAGCGCGAAAACTGCATTTGAATTTTCAATGATGACGATTTTGTCAATGACAAATCCTTCAACATTGAGCTATTGCTATTGACACATTCTACCGTGACGTTACAACGTTTTAACGCCTTTTTGGTCAGACTTTTAACTATAACTCATAAATTCGAAAACCCTCAAATATTTATGCATATTCGGATTCCTTGTAAAATTTCCAATATGTATGATCTGTTGAACAGTTAGTTTTCATTGAAAAAGAATGTTAAAATGGGAATGAGTAGCGTGACGTCACAACGTTGGAACTTGGCCTGACTCTCTTCAACTTAGTGTTCTTGAACCACTTCCACAGTTACTAATTGAAGGGCTTTCTTTGACTCCATTGCATGCATTCGTACATTGTGTGGCAAATACAATGACACACTATGCCCAAAGAGTTGAGAAAAATTTCCCAACCGAATCGGGAATCGAACCCGTCGTCTCCGGAGTGGCGATCCATATCCTTAACCCTCTCTTACCCATGGTAGCACAGGTGATCCACTACTTTGCACTGTTCATTTAACTCTAAAACAAAAACGAGCAGAGAATTTTTAACCAAATCTGGCATAATAGTTCATCAAACATATACAAACATCTGACGAAAAAATGGGAATGATCTAACTTATCCTGTATTTGTATGAACAGTGCAAAGTAGTGGATTACCTGTGCTACCATGGGAAAGAGAGGGTTAACCACTAGGCTAACTGGAGACCCTAGGTGTTATATGATAGATTAATAATACTGTGGATCTTGTACCGACTTCGAATTCTTTGAATGAGTGTAATCAGTTTTGTACCTTTTCATTCCGCCCTATTTTGCTTATCCTTTGACAGATACGCGTATTTCGACTACCACTTGTAATCTTCCTCAGTGTCACTTAGTGGATAACTGACACTGAGGAAGATTACAAGTGGTTGTCGATGTACGTGTATCTGTCAAAGGATACGCAAAATAGGGCGAAATTAAAAGGTAGGTACAAAACTGAGTACACTCATTCGAATACCGTGGAGTTGGAAGGACGAGAAACGGTTTTTTCGACACGTTTGTGGTTGTAACAATGGCTACGAACATTTTTATATGAGTTGAATATGTAGAAAAAAGAAAATAGATAGAAATATATAAAACAGGAGGAAATGGACGGACCAGATATTGAACCCATACGCATATCCAGAAGCGATCAGACTACCAAGCATGTCGTGGGAAACTAGTAATTACTCGCAAATCGGTGAAAAATAATCCGGATTTGGACATTTATACAACAGAATTTAAGACTCACCAATCAAATGTTGACCCTCGTTGCTTTTCAACTTTAGTGATCGTAGGCGAGCTCTCATAGGCCGGAACGCTTGTTGGATCCGGATTCTTCTGCTAATCCAAAGATGTTCTGCTTTGCTCTCGATTATCTGTCTGCTGTAACGTTACAGTAACGTCGACCAGCACTTCTGAACAGATCTTCAAACTATTAATGGTTTTCCAATTTGCAATAATTCCAACACCAACGATGTCATCAAATCGGGACCGTAAGCAAGCTCTCACCGACCCAAAAAATTCTTGACTCCAGACTCCAGATGTTCTGTTTTGTTGCTGATTATCTGTCTGCTGTAACGTTACAGTAACGTCGACCAGCACTTCTGAACAGATCCGCCAACGACGTTATAATGTTGCTTCATGTTGTAATAATGTCACTACAAAAATTTCCTCGGTTTCCATGGAAAACACGACTCACAGGCTGCTGTTTGACAAAGAAAATAACTTTTTATTATATGAAGACTTACAAAGAAATGAGAACAAATAAATGCTACTTATTTTTTATGATTTCAGCATATTTTGCTTTATGGTAGGCACCGAAATGTTAAAGTTGAAAAAGCAAGATATGTATTATTAACTCTGATGTCTTTTAAAGTGGCAGTTGTAGAATGTAGGTAACACATGGAGAAGAAAGATTTTGCATTTTAAACTGCCATTTGCATCATTGAAATGTTTTTAGAAAATATTGCAACAAAGCAAGTGAAATTTTAAATTTCGTAATCTTTTTCCTGTTACACATATTGTACAGCTGCGACAACTATCTTTCTTATATGTGATCAAATCAATTCACCTGTCAAAAAAATAATATGAAACACTTACGTACCAATTAGATTAACTTACCCAAAACCGAACGAAACTACACTTAAGGTCTGTTCCAATTGACGAATTAAAATTATTTTTTGCTTAAATTTGACAGTTCGACACTTAAACTTGACAGTTCTCCTAAGACAATAATTATCGAACTGTCAAGTGTAAGTCAAAATTAATGGTAATTCTACAATTGGAACAAACCCTTAGTAGCTGAATATCTACATTTGCATGAAGTAATATATAAATGACCCACAATGAATAATGATGCTGTGTACCATTTGATAGTTTTGTTATTATTTCCCATCGAAAAGTTTGAAAAAGTCGTCATTCACATAATCTTTATCATTAAATAATCAAAAGCAGTTTTCTCGTTCTAAACTGAAAATTTCTCAGTGAAAGTGTATTCATTTTTATTGCGGGTGGGGAATGGAGTACAGTGTACAGGTTTTGCACGAGAAAACTCTCTATTGAGTAGGAGTCGCGAGTTCAAGTCTCACCGAGAGGACGAGTAACTTTTTCGCAAATTCCACTTCAATTTGTCTATTCCTCACTCACGCCAGTATTTATAAAATCTAGCTTTCGGAATTAAGTAAATCTTCCACTCGGCTGGTTAAGCCGCAAAAATCGATAATTAATTATTTAATTATATTGTGATTATATTTATTCCTCTCGGAATTCACAGAAGAATTTCAGCAAGTCGCAAGTTCCTGGAAGAATTCATTGAGAAATTTCCAAGAAAAATCGTGTTCCCTGGTGGAAAAATCCCGCAGGCATCCCTGGAGAAAATCTTGATATAACCCGTAGAGGGATTTCAAAAGAAAATTTAGAAAGAATTGCCGAGAAACTCCTAGGAAAATTCCCAAAGAAAACCCTGCAAGAATATTCGAAGGATTGTCTGAAAATGTTTACTGAAAGTAGTGAAAAAAATTTGAAGCAATTCCCAGAGGGAGCTATAATACAAATATATGAATTGCTAGATAGAATTACGTGGTTATAGATTCGTTGAGCATTTATGCAGGAATTACTTTCAATTCTACCAAAAATCCGGATGAAATTCATAAAGTTTTGGAAGCATGTCTCAAAGATAAGACAATTTCTCAAATAAATTTTAAAAATATCCTCAAACATCCCAGCTATCCCCGAACAATTTTGATTTATACATAAACTTACAAAGAAACTATCCGTTTACACAAACAAATAATACAGGGGTTGGATGCTAGTAGTCGACCCCCTAAGCCATCGAAATTTACTTCTGCGGCTTTTTAGCAATGTTTCCTCAATAGATTGTTCCAAAGTGAAATTTTATAACAAGTATCATGTCCTCTGTTTATGTTAAGACCGTTGTTATTTACAAATTCTAGATTGAGTTTAAATAAGGGCGAAAGTAACATGAGAGAGTTCTCTTCATCGACTCTCTCTTCTGCAAATTAAAGTGACAAGATGCAAATTTAAAATCTTGGCACCCCTCATTTGATTTCAATGTTATCTGCCTCACCGCTGACGGTACTTATAGTGGACACTCCTAGAGTGTGCCTATAGTGGACCCTTTTGAGTGTTTACATTCATTAGATAGATTAAATAACCTATTTTTGTGGCCACTGGCCAATTCGTTTGCCAGGAACGTTGTGTAGCAATGCAATTGATGTTCCCCCGGTGGAAGTCGCCAGGAATCAGATGATTTGAGCATTGATATTTGGGTTTTTCTGTAGGGGGTCCACTATAGGCGCAGTGTCCCTCACTTGCACCCAACATCTAACAAAGTTTCCAGATTTTCCGTAATTTCTCAATTTGCTTTCATCATTACATATTGTTTAACAAAACCATCAATTCTTACCTTAAATACTTTTCAGCATCCAATATGTTTCCTACCAAAAACGACCCAAAAGCATTCTCAACATTTCCAATTTAACAGTTGTCAAATGGGCATGTGCGGAAAACCTGGTTAACTCCTGTAAGCACACTCAGGCAACAGCTTCCGACCACATGACCAATATTATTTCCATCAGAACTGCTTCCAGACGGTGAATAGAGTACGGTAGTGTTCCAGATTGGGTTCTCCAACACATTCATCAACCGTGCTAGGAGCAGCACCTAGCTTTTGTGCAATTTATGTTTGGCTAACATCATCTGGAGCAAGTAAAACCTGTCATTGTTTTAGACGTCCGGAGCCACAGTGCTACTTGAAAAACGCCCCCGCTTTAACACATGGAAGTTCAATGCGATCCGTACTTACCAGAAACACATTTTTCGTCTGAGGAAACTCCGGACTGCTGCTGTCATCATCAGGAGACGGCCTCTCCATGTTAGTGCGACGATTCTGACAAAGGCCCAACAGTGCCACGGCGCATCCGATTAGCGCCTCAAAACAGGAAGCTTCACCACTGTTTTCTCCTCTACAAAAACCACACACAACCGGTTCAACAATTATTTAATTATAAAACACTCAACACAACAAGTAAAAGCACGAACAATTATTCACTGAACTCGAATTGAAAATGTTTTGACGGGTTTCGCGGATTTCACGCAGAGCACGATGACGACGAAAACAAACATCTGTCAAAAATTTGCATAGTGCACTCTCGTTCAAATTTACTCAAAAGTGAGTAAAGTACACACTTTTTCAAAATTTATCAAAAGTAAGTAACAAAAATAATTTCCAAAGTGAGTGTACTTAGGGTTTATTCGCATATTACGTAACGCAAAATTTCCCAATTTTAGATTTCCTCCTTCCGCCACGTAACAACTTTTACATGGAAAGTTTTGAATTTTTAGCGTTATGTAATATGTTTTATTATTATAATAGGGGGATTCACTTAACAGCGTAAACTGATTAAACTGATTAAACGTCGTGATCACCAATAGGCAATCTTTGATTATTTCATTCGCAAAATCATGAAACATTTCAAATGAGCAGAAAATCATGGCTTACGCAGCACTTTAATATGTTTAGTGAGTACCCCTAATATAAGAATAATTCTTAATTCAATTGAAATTTTGCGTGGTGAGAAGGAGGTGAGGTGAGGGGGTTAAACAGAGTGTAACGATCTCTACAAAATTTTCTTAGATCTCAAGCAAAAAAGTGTGACTGGGAAAGGAGGGTTGAAAAATTGACACTTTGCGCGGGTTAATTTATAGACGTTTTTAATTAGTTCAAATAGCTTCAAATATATTGTGGTTCGCAAAACACTCACACACGGCACCCGCATCGCGGTTTGACGTTTATTCTTCCACCATTTACTGAGTGATTTACAAAACACAGAACAATTAGCATTTGGCGATTGTGGTTTTAATCTTAATTTGTTTCAAGGCGCATTTGGGGGGAGGGAGTCAGGCCAAAGTCTACTGTCCATGTAAATTTCAAAACTTTTGTATGGACAAAAGTCTACGAGGGGGGAGGGGGAGTCTGAGATGACCAACTTTTGATCTACGTGGTTTATGAACAGCCCCAAGTGATAAGCCTGTTTGTTTATGGTGTTAGGTTGAGCATTCTGTCGTGAATCCCAAGAAGGCTGCAAAACCTGCCGTCGGCCGGAGCGACGCACGAACACGTCCGTTCGTTCCAAAATCTGTCTAAAGAAGGACGAGTCAAACAAAACCGAGCATGCCTGAAGCTTGGCTTGCTTCGTCGGATTCCCTTTTGTCGGTGCATCTGTCATTCCACCGATTCGCTATGTCGACTATCAGTGTTGGCAAATGCACTGAAATAATTTTACAACTTTGAACCGAATAAGTTTTTCGTTAAATTTCAAACACAGTTTCATTTACTTTCGCTATGTACACTACATTCTTCCCCTCCTCTACTCTTGTTGTGGAATTATATGCAACAAAGGCTACATGCACAGTGCATAGTTCATATAACACTAAACTACACATTTGTTTATTTTTATTTTTTTTTATTTTCCAATCCAAATGATTTGTTTCAATTCCCTTTTTCATTACCGTATGTTTTCTTCTCTATAGTAAATTAATGAAAACTCAATCGGAATCCAATAGAAAAACAGTCCGCATTTACTTTCAACCCATGTACTGCCTGGATCCAATCCAAAATTCAATCCAAATGCAACCAAGATATAAACTTATTCCATTTCCAGTTCAATCAAAATTATATTCCAATTTATTCCACATCCAAACCAATTGCCATACAATTCCAATGCAAATCCAATTCAATGCATTCAAAATGAAAACCCAATTTTATCCTCATCCAATCTAAATCCAGTCAAAAATCCGAACCAATTCCAAACCGTCTCCTAACTAAATCCGTTCAACCCCAAACCTAATCCAATCCTAGTCCAAATTGAATCCAATTCCAAAAAAAAAAACAATACAAATCTAATCCACATCAAACTCAAATCCAATCTAGTTTCAATCCAAACACATTCAAGTCCAATACAAATGAAACCAATATGAATACAATCCAATTTTAATACATATCCAATCTAATTGCAATCCATTTTCTATCCAAATATAAACCAACTTCCATCCAATTAAAATAAATTGTAAATTTAATCTTAATCCAATCTACATACAATCCAAATTCAGTTCCAATCATATTGAATTCAAACCTAATCTAAATCCGATCATTAGCTGAACCAGTCAATCTAGTGCAACTCCAATATCAGTTCAATTCAATCAAAATCAAATTTCAATTCAATGCACATCCAATTTAGATCCAGTAAAAATCCAAACCAATGGATCATTGAAGCAGACTTTTCCGCTACTCACCGCATCAAAACAAAAGCGCTACCGTATATGGACGGTAACACAATGACAGCAGTCGAATTACGTCAAACACACAAAGCTATGGAGGCGCAATCTGTTCATTTCATAGCGGCCGTTTTAGTTATTTTAGTGATTCATTCCCATCCATATCCAATTAAATTCTTATCTCAGTTCAAATCAAAATTCAATTAAAACCCAATTCAATTCCAATTAAAGCTCAATTAATCCAATATAAGTCAAGTCTCATTTAAATTCATACCCAATCTTAATACAAACCAAATCCAATCGCTATTCATTTCCAATCTATATAATATCATTTCAAACAATTCATTTCAAACAATTCATTTCAAATCCAATACGTATTTCATCAAAACTCATTCCAAATCCAAAGTCACACACATCCAATCCAAAACCAATCCCAACTTAATGGACATATATCAAAAAGTAATCCTAACTCAGCCCAACTTCAAGATCCCAAAAGTCTTCTTCACTGATCATCCAACTTAACTTTCCACCTTTCTATCTCCATACTCTCTCACTCAAAAACAAATCATTCCTATGCTTTTTTTTTGCACGGCGTCCTCTCGCACCGGCGAAACACTTCTTTTTTTGCTAGGCCTCCTCCCGCCCCTGCGTACAATCTATTCTGCACGGCGTCCTCTCGCACCGGCTAACACATTTTTTTATTGCACGGCGTCCTCTCGCACCGGCGAAACACATATTTTTGCTAGGCATCTTCCCGCAACTGCGTACAAACTATTCCACACGGCGTCCTCTCGCACCGGGTAACACAATCTTAATTTTGTTTATTTTGATCTCTCCCACCGACAAAAGCACATTTTCAACCCGCACGCCATATTACACTGGCAATAGCACACACTTTTCCTTGATTTCCTCATCATTTTCTTTTATATTCTTCAAAAGTCCAAGTTTTTCACAATACTTACAACATCCTGGGAGCGTGGCGCCTACCGGCTACGCCATTGTCGTGAATCCCAAGAAGGCTGCAAAACCTGCCGTCGGCCGGAGCGACGCACGAACACGTCCGTTCGTTCCAAAATCTGTCTAAAGAAGGACGAGTCAAACAAAACCGAGCATGCCTGAAGCTTGGCTTGCTTCGTCGGATTCCCTTTTGTCGGTGCATCTGTCATTCCACCGATTCGCTATGTCGACTATCAGTGTTGGCAAATGCACTGAAATAATTTTACAACTTTGAACCGAATAAGTTTTTCGTTAAATTTCAAACACAGTTTCATTTACTTTCGCTATGTACACTACACATTCCAACAATTTACCTATTTTGATGTCACATTATGATGTCACGTTACAAAGAATATCATGTTGGAACACCAGAACTTGTTCTTCACTTGTTATCACTCCAAAACCCAAGCCAAAACCAACAAATATCATATAAATACCAACTTGTGCTCAAATACCTCATATTGCCCTTGTGATGTTCTCATAACATTTTATATGATAACAGCTCAATAACAATGTTAGGTATTAGAGCAAAGGTTGGTATTGATATGGTATTTGGTAGGTATGCACTTCTGCTCGGGTCCGACATGTTCGTGCGAAAAAATAAATAACCGGGGAAGTAGTAGAAACGGGAAAATTTTACGGGGCACTTCTCTACAGAACCTAAAATGCCGATTTTAGCGTTACGTAATAAATGGATGCTGCCTAATGTATGACTTTTTGTTCCCGAATACTGGAACGGATTTTTTCGCGTGGAGCTGCTTTGTTGTTTTTGAGCTGGTGAATGGCAACCTTAACTTCCCTCATCGTGGGAGTTGGTTCATTTCCGTCCTCCGCTGCATCGTCGTTTCCTCTGTTGCCGTGGGCTCCCGTGCCTACGTTCTCCACGCCGTTCAGGTGCTGATCGAAGTGCTGCTCCACCTTTCGATCACCTCACGTCCGTCCGTCAAGAGGCCTCCGTCATTATCCTTGCATATTTCGGCTCGCGGCCCGAAGCCGTTGCGGAATGCGTTAAGCTTCTGATAGAACTTCCGTGTTTCTTGGGAACGGCCCAGCAGTTCCATTTCTTCACAGTCCGCTTCTTCCAGGTGGCGCTTTTTTCTCCCGAAAGAGGCAGGTCTGCTGTTTCCGATTCTGTTTGTAACGCTCCACGTTCTGCCGAGTCCCTTGCTGCAGCATTACCGCCCTCGCTGCGTTCTTCTCCTCCAAAACCGTTCTGCACTCTTCGTCGAACCATTCGTTCCGTCGATTCCGTTACACGTTTCCGATGGTGCTCTCGGCTGCGTCGTTGATGGCTGCTTTCACTGTACTCCAGCAGTCCTCCACACGCAAAATAATCCGTTCCTGAATTCGTCAACATTCAATCATGTTACCCAGAACATAGCAGAACTCAGTTTACGAATATACAGGGGATACTCAAAATAACTGGGACAGGTAAATTTTTCACTTTTCAAAAAATGTTCAGCTAGCTGTAACTTTTCGAAAAGGGCATCGAATATTCTCAAATTTTGACTGCAAGTTCATCAACTAGTTATGTATCAGTGGTCCAATTTTGGAAAAGATCGGGCTTTTGTGTATGAAGTTAGAAAGATTCTAGAAAAAGGTATAAGTATTCGATAGCTAACTTTGAGCTGTTATATCTCCGGATTCAACCAACCGAATGTAATAAAATTTTGATCATTTATGACTAATATAATGAGCTATTAAAAACTTTTGACTAAACTTAAAAATCTTTACATGAAAGAAAATTAGAACGATTAGCATATTTTTCTAATATAACACCAATTTATCCGAAACTTCATCATCGTTTAAAAATTATGGATAGTAATTATAGTTCATTTAAATTCCCTCTAAGGGAACGTCCATAAATTACGTCACGCAAAAATCGACCTTTTTCAACCCCCCCTCCCCCCTATGTCACACTTTTTGTATGGGACCTCTGAAATTTTTGTATGGGTTGTCACGCTTTGCTGAACCCCCCCTCCCCCCTCAAAGCGTGACGTAATTTATGGACGTTCCCTAATTGACTTGAATTCATTTATGTTTCGAAGGAAAGCAACCAAATTGCCGGCATTAAATTGAAAAAGTTATGGAATGCATATGAAAAATAGATAAATTTACTAAAAAACATATTTATTGCTATAACTTTTTTTCTTATAGTCAACGGAAGGATTGCTTAACGACTGGATATTGTAGCTAGAGAAACGTTGTGTTTTCCGGCCTTGGCAGTCTTTCAGAGCAGCAAGAACAATATTGCTTCAATTTCCGACGATTTCGGTATATAATTTCAAATTAAGTCAAATGTTTTTCAAAGAACATTATATTAGTCATAAGTGATCAAAATTTCATTGCATTCGGTTCATTGATTCCGGAGATATAACAGCTCAAATTTAGCTATCGGATAATTATACCTTTTTCTAGAATCTTTTTAACTTCATGTAGAAAAGCCCGATCTTTTCCAAAATTGTACCACTGATACACAACTAGTTGATGAACTTACAGTAAAAATTTGAGAATATTTGATGCCCTATTCGAAAAGTTACAGCTAGTCGAACATTTTTTGAAATGTGAAAATTTTACCTGTCCCAGTTATTTTGAGTATCCCCTGTACACCGTGATTATAAATCACGGATTCAAGAGCTTAGTTCCGCAAACTAGAATGTAACGCTTGCGTAAGGGCTCCGTTCGGAGCCAATCAAAGGCAAAACAATCACGTGAATGTGAATTATGTTCCCGTTCATATGATTTGTGTTCATGGCAATGGAAATTTAATTCACGAAAACAGGATATCAGTTCACGGCAATAACACGACGAAACGAGGTTGGTTGAAAGATTTGCACTGTATTTACGACATTTGATGAGCCACTACTAGTCTCCACTTGTAGCACAATCAACTATTTGACCAAAAGGCAGCCACGAGTAGCATTTCAGCAATTTTTAGGAACATTTTCGTCTTCCTCCTTCATATCGGAGCAATGAAAAATAGGATACACTCCTCCTCTTCTCTTCTCTCTTCTTGGCGTAACGTCCTCACTGGGACAAAGCCTGCTTCTCAGCTTAGTGTTCTATGAGCACTTCCACAGTTATTAACTGAGAGCTTCCTCTGCCAATGACCATTTTGCATGTGTATATCGTGTGGCAGATACGAAGATACTCTATGCCCAAGGAAGTCAAGGAAATTTCCTTTACGAAAAGATCCTGGACCGACCGGGAATCGAACCCGTCACACCCTCAGCATGGTCATGCTGAATACCCGTGCGTTTACCGCCTCGGCTATATGGGCCCTTCACCATTAAATCTCAAAACTAAAAACGATACGCATCACAGTATTGAGATTTTTTTTTGTAAATATCACTTGCTCATCATTTATCAATCGGCGATTCACAAGCTGGTAGTTTCCTCCGTTTCCTATAAACTTCTTCTATATCTTAACCACATTTTAATCGTGAATCAATTTCGTCACTAGTCTTCAAAGAACTTTCTGGTGTTTTTGCTTTTTTCAACGGTTGTGGGGAAGTGACAGCCAACATGAATGATGTTCTCATTTCTGGGCACACAATCACGTACATGTGTATGAGGATCACAATAACAAGATTTTTGTTCACGGCTTTGCATGCGTTACGAGTTGAAAGTAGACCGTGAACTCTGTTCGTGGATTAAGAAACAAAAATCACAATATTTGCTTCAACCGTTCTTGGTAACGAGAACTTTGTCACAAATTCGACCATGCAGCTGTTCTACTATTCGTGACTCTTTGTTCACGAAAATCGGTACGGATTTTTGAGCGTGCAGAGGAGCCTCATCGAGCTCGCTCTCGTCTGGAAACGCGTGCGTATGCTGAGGCGACATCCGGTTGTTTCAGTCGCTCTAGCTAGATTGTACCGTGGCGGTCGCCGGTACCGTACATTGTTGATGACGGAGAGTTTTGGGCACAGTTTGACCATCACCAGATAGTGGTTGGAGTCGATGTTGGCGCCACGATAGGTCATGACGTCGATAATGTCAGAGAAGTGCCGTCCGTCAATCAGAACGTGGTCGTATGCTGTGGTGATCTCTAGGTGTAACGATAAGGGAGGCTGTGTTGGAAAAAGGTGCTACGTATGGCCATATTCTTGGAGGCGGCGAAATCAATGAGTCGTAGGCCGTTTTCGTTCGTTTGCTGGTGGGCGCTGAACTTACAATCGTTTTCTCGAGTTATCTTCAGAAATTTATTTCCGGGATTTCTTCAGGCTTTCCAGAAACTTACCAGGATTAATCCCGGGATTCCTTCAGATGTTCCTTCCGGAATTACTGTTGCGATTTCCCCTGAGGGATTTCTGCAGGGTTTGCTTTAGAAAATCCCAAAACGATTATTTTAGTTATTCTATTCGGCATTCCTTCAGAAATAGAACTCCATCAAAGATTGTTTCCGGAATTCCTGCTGTTATTCAATTAGAGATTCCTCCCGATGAGGAATACAATAGAATATAGATTTCTGCCGAGAATTCTTCAGGAAATCTTATATTTTTTAGGTATTCTCGAGTTTTTTAAGGGATTTCTATAATAATTCTAGCCGGTATTTCTTCTGGGACTCCTTTTGGAATTACTTCAAAAATTCCTCCTGGTATCCTTTCAAAGATTTCTATTATATTCAGAGAATTTAAGTGTAATTATTTCAGGTATACGTGTTGGGATTCCAACTGGTATTCTGTGAAAGATTCGACTCGGATTTTTTTTTTCAGGGATTTCTCTCGGGATTTCTCCCTGGATTTCGCCAGTAATTCCTTCCAGAATTTCTTCTGTGATTCTTTCAGTCGGGCTTCCAGCTGAGATTCCTCTCAGGAATCTATCAGATATGACTTCCAAAATTCCTTTAGGTAATCCTACCGGGATTCCTTTAGGGATTGCTGCCGGGATTGCTTTAGAAAATCTTGATCTGACAACTAGTCGTTCAGGGATTACTGCTGGAATTCCTTCAAAGATCCCTTGCGGGATTTTGTAGATGATTCCTTTGGGGTTTCCTGAAATGATTGCTTCAAGGATTCCCCCTTGTGTTCCTTCTGGGTGTTCTTGCGGGCGTCTTTCAGGTATTCATGTCAGGATTCTTGCTGTGGTTCCTTTTTTACATTCTTCAAGGGATTTCTCCTATGATTCAACCCGGGATTTTTTTTCAATTATTCTTCCAAAGAGTACTGTCGAGCTTCCAGCCGGAATTGCTTTCGTGATTTCTTTGAGGATCTCATGAGGGATTCTGAATGGGATTTCCTTCGGGATTTCTTTTGTGACTTTCAAGGATTTCTCCTGGGATTTCTACAGGAGAACTTTCTCCAGCGTGAGTTACAGCTAATGAGAGTGGGATCATAAAAGAAACAGAGAGATATATGTTTTATGATGCACGTAGATATCTTCAGTAAACAATTACGTCATGGGACAGTCATTTTCTTATTCTTTTTGAGGAGTTATCCTCTCTTTCACTAAATGTAGATGCAGTGTATGTATACGGATCAGAATACAACGATAGTATAAAAGAATATTGATAACATATTTTTATTAAGATTACAATTGTGGACATCTTGGTCGTTAACGGGTTAATACTTGTTTCTGATGAATCTATGACAAAAGGTCGAAAGACATAAGGTCGAAGGACAAAAGGTCGAAAGACAAAAGGTCGAATGGACAAAAGGTCGAACGGACAAAAGGTCGAACGGACAAAAGATGGAATGGGACAAAAGGTCGAATGGACAAAAGGTCGAATAGGATAAAAGGTTAAATGGACAAAAGACAAATTTGATGACATGAAAAAGTGATCAAAGTGTGACAGAAAAACGACAACTATAATTCCGATAAAATTAATAGAACCAGTGATTCCAAAATTATTCAACAACTTCAAAAAAAAAAAACATTATCAAAAGATAGGATAGGAAAGATAGGATGTCCATAAATGATAGAAAATGATGTTATTTATTGAAATTAAATGTGGACAACAATGTTCCTTGAAAGAGCAGCCTATGGGTAGAAGAAGGATGAATCATTGATTGAAATATTGTCATTTGAAACTCCAATCATTACAGCGATCTAACCCCCCTAAGAAGCAAGGTTTTTCGCACCAAGATGGCGTTGTGCACGTTCAGCGTGCCTGTCTGGGCTGGGTCATATCGACCCCAACATTCTACTAGGGTTAATAAAGCCAAACAGTCTATGCACCAGGGAATGATAAATCTCTGGGTATTTTATGAGCAAACAAAATTAAATTATTTACTTAAACAGTGCAATTCATAGGAACTACCTATCATTCCAAGAGAGGATGATCACTAAGCACAACTAGTCAATGACTATTTCTGCAGTAAAGCCAGGAAGAACAGCTATTGAATAAAAGAAGGCAAAATGTCTGATTGAAATATAAGCACCTAAAGAGTCAATAATTATTGCAGTAACAAAACTTAAAGGAATAGCCTATAAATTAAAGAAGGAAAAATTCCTAAACAAAAAATCTAACTAAGTTGCCAATAAATAGTATAAGGGAGTAGAGATCAAAGTGGATAATGAAATGATAGATATGATAGAATTCGCTAGGTAGCGAACAAGTGTGAAATTTTTTTATAGAAGGTGAAATTAGGCAAGTAGGCCATGTATTGAACGAATACATCGAATGCGTGAAACTTCTGCCGTGCGACCTGTGCTTTTAAACAGATCGGCTTGGTTGGTAGTTTTCATACCACCTTACCAAGACTGGCAAAAATTTCAGGCACCCGACTGCCTAATGTATTGTTCTGTTTTCATCACAAATTCTATCGATCGGTAGCTTTTTCGGAATTCGCACTCCGTTCATAGGGGTATGCCTATATCGCGGCGTGTTCTTCCTATTAGCTTTTTCGATCTTATAGGATAGAACACTTTTCTTTTTGAGCCAAACTTTTTCATATCATATGCTGATTTATCGACCGTATTCTATTAATAACTTGATGATTTTGTGGCTATATCGGTCTCTTTCTACTCATAGTATAAGGGAGTAGAGATCAAAGTGGATAATGAAATGATAGATATGATAGAATTCGCTAGGTAGCGAACAAGTGTGAAATTTTTTTATAGAAGGTGAAATTAGGCAAGTAGGCCATGTATTGAACGAATACATCGAATGCGTGAAACTTCTGCCGTGCGACCTGTGCTTTTAAACAGATCGGCTTGGTTGGTAGTTTTCATACCACCTTACCAAGACTGGCAAAAATTTCAGGCACCCGACTGCCTAATGTATTGTTCTGTTTTCATCACAAATTCTATCGATCGGTAGCTTTTTCGGAATTCGCACTCCGTTCATAGGGGTATGCCTATATCGCGACGTGTTCTTCCTATTAGCTTTTTCGATCTTATAGGATAGAACACTTTTCTTTTTGAGCCGTTCAATACATGGCCTACTTGCCTAATTTCACCTTCTATAAAAAAATTTCACACTTGTTCGCTACCTAGCGAATTCTATCATATCTATCATTTCATTATCCACTTTGATCTCTACTCCCTTATACTATGAGTAGAAAAAGACCGATATAGCCACAAAATCATCAAGTTATTAATAGAATACGGTCGATAAATCAGCATATGATATGAAAAAGTTTGGCTCAAAAAGAAAAGTGTTCTATCCTATAAGATCGAAAAAGCTAATAGGAAGAACACGCCGCGATATAGGCATACCCCTATGAACGGAGTGCGAATTCCGAAAAAGCTACCGATCGATAGAATTTGTGATGAAAACAGAACAATACATTAGGCAGTCGGGTGCCTGAAATTTTTGCCAGTCTTGGTAAGGTGGTATGAAAACTACCAACCAAGCCGATCTGTTTAAAAGCACAGGTCGCACGGCAGAAGTTTCACGCATTCGATGTATTCGTTCAATACATGGCCTACTTGCCTAATTTCACCTTCTATAAAAAATTTCACACTTGTTCGCTACCTAGCGAATTCTATCATATCTATCATTTCATTATCCACTTTGATCTCTACTCCCTTATACTATGAGTAGAAAGAGACCGATATAGCCACAAAATCATCAAGTTATTAATAGAATACGGTCGATAAATCAGCATATGAGTTGCCATTAAATATTATATCAACATAACTTGAAAGAACAGCCTATAAACGAAAGAAGGAGAAATTTACTATGGAAATGTTAATGGCTGAAATGCATATGATTTCTTTATGTTCTCTCAATGAGTAACAACAGAAACTCATCATTTTTTTTATCTTATAAGTAAGACACACCAGCTGGTAACTTGTTCTTCTAAAATTTTTGTTCTTTCGACCTTTTGTTCCATTCGACCTTTTGTCCCATTCGACCTTTTATCCATTCGACTTTTTGTCCATTCGACCTTTTGTCCATTCGACCTTTTGTCCATTCGACCTTTTGTCCATTCGACCTTTTGTCCATTCGACCTTTTGTCCATTCGACCTTTTGTCCATTCGACCTTTTGTCCATTCGACCTTTTGTCCATTCGACCTTTTGTCCTTCGACCTCATGTCCTAAAGCCGTTTCTGATATGTGCATGAATGTCAGATCAATTAAATGTTGAAATAAATATTAACTAGAATTCACGTAATTCCATGGTGACTGTCAAAATTTCAACCAAATCGGTTCACTGGAAACCGAGCACTATATCGTCAAACTTGGTCATTTTGTATGGAAAATAGTTGGTGGTCTTGTTATTTTGTGGTTGGTGGTCGGTACATATAACCCCCGTGGGATGGAGAACCTCTGGTATAACTATTCTGCATACGACCGCCACCGCACCGAACATCCATCTATCGAACGACCTGCGCAGGGGTACGGATTTTAGGAGGAAAAGTAATTACCTTTTTAGTGGCAAAAGGTAAACGAAATGTCGAAACAAAAAAAAGAGCGACCCAGCTTGAGAAAGCTACGACGACGCGTTGCAATGAGGAAGAAAACATTCTCCGGATTTTATCTGGTTTAAGCTGAAAACGCACCTACCTTATTTGTTTTGTCCATTAATTCCGGGCTAATCGGGCACACACGCACTTGGCTTGGCTTGGCTTAGGCTCGGCAATGGATAGGAAGGTGCAGGTCCAGAGCGCAGAAAGATGCATGCAAAGCAGATAGCTCGAGGAAGGCGAAGAGTAACAGTAATAAGCCATATACCGAGATGGCTTTCTCCGCTCTCCCTTCATGCTAGTGCACTAAGCTCGGGCGCATTTCTACGAATTACACAGATGAAGTGATTTATGGTCCTAAGTTTGGAATTTCGTCGAAAAAATTAAAGAGCTTGTATATAGTTTTAAACTGTGTACGCGCACAATGGTTGTCTTTCCGGGGTAGATACCTGTTGAGTGCCCAAAATTTTTTGGCAGGTCACTGAATGGTGAAACCCCCTCCGGTGAACTTTTCGGTTCATTGAGCAGAATATGCAAATTGCTAACTACGTTTGCACCTGCAACTTGACCTGCAAGGTCTAGTTTTGGAATGCTATCCGGCTTTATTGGATCGAATTTTCAGCGGTCCCATAAATCTCTGACGGTGTAAGCATAGTAATTCAGTAAGATCACGCTGAGGATGTCAGGATTGCAATATCGGTGCGATCAAAAAGACCGTATCGTATGGCTGTTCAGATTCGAATTTGCCATGGATGCCTGTGCAAAATCCATGAAAGTCATAACTGCCAGCGTCCTCAGCATGATCGTGCTAAATATCCGCTAGACCTGTGCGCCGTGACGGCCATTTTTGACCGGCAGTGGCGGCGTCATCGGCGTCACGCCGGTGGCTGCTTTCGGCGGCGGCGGCGGTTTGAATCGGCGTGATCAAAATTTGACCATAATTTCAACATTGGCAAAGCAAAGAAGTTGTCATCACGCTCTAGAATTTCTAGATTGAGTTTAAATAAGGGCGAAAGTAACATGAGAGAGTTCTCTTCATCGACTCTCTCTTCTTCAACTTAAAGTGACAAGATGCAAGTATTGTTGAACTTTTTGGTCATAAATCGCTAGGTTGCGATGCAATCTAGCGTCTAAGTGTAAAAAAGTTCGATTGAATTTGCATCTTGTCACTTTAATTTGCAGAAGAGAGAGTCGATGAAGAGAACTCTCTCATGTTACTTTATTTAAACTCAATCTAGATTTGAAGTCTGAGTTTTTATTCTGAAGAAACCAATTATTGAAGTTTTCGAGGAATTTCAGATGGAAATCCAAGACGAATCTTCGAAAGAAATTCCAGGAGGTTTCCCCAAATGAATTCAAGCAGGAATCCCAAGGGCATTACAGCACGAATTTCCAAAGGAATTCCAGGAGGAATCCCCGACGGAATTCCAGTGGGAATTCCTAAAGAAGTTCGAGAAGGAATCCCCAAAAGATTTCTAGGAGGAATCAACAAAAAAATATTGAGAAGGAATCTCTGAAGGAATTTCAGAAGAAATCCCAGAATTAAGAAATTCCAGGAGGAATCCACGACGAAAAATCATGAGGAATTCCCTCAAAAAACCCGGAGGGTTTGATGAAGGAAGTCAAGGAGGAATCCCCAAAGAAATTCCAGATTTTTTTTTAAGGAATTCAAGAAGAAATCCTCGAAGTATTTCTAGGATGAACATTGAAACTATTCAGGAGGAATCCTCGTAGGAATTCCATGAGAAACCTCTGCAATAATTCTAGGAGAAGTTCCCGCAGGAATTCCAAGAGGAAAACCCGAAAGAACTCCAGGAGGAATCTCCGAAGAAATTCGAAGAGGAATTCCCGTAGAAATTTCAGGAAGAATCTCCTAAGGAAGTCCAGGAGACATTCCTGAATGAAGTCCAGCAGCAATACCCTACGGAATTCCTGGATGAATTTCTGAAGGAATTCCAGTAGAAATCCCCGAAGACATAACAGGAGAATTCCCAGCAGGAATCCCAGGGTGAACCGCTGAAGGCATTCTGGGAGGAATCTTCGAAGGAGTTCTAAGCGAAATATTCGAAGGATTTTCAAGAGAACTCCCCATAGGAAGTCTAGGAAAGATCTTCGAAATAATTTTAGGAGATATTCCCGAAAGAATTTAAATAGAAATCTCCGAACGAATTCCAGGAGGAATCTCCGAAGGAATTCTAAGAGAAATCACTGAAGCAATTCCAGAAGGAACCCCAAAGGAATTCCAGAAGGGCTGCTGCAGGAATTTCATGAGGAATCCCTGAAGCAAATCTAGGAGGAATCTCCGAAAGAATTCTAAGAGAAATCATTAAAGAAATTCCAGGACGAAACCCCGAAGAAATTTCAGGACAAATCTACGTGAGAATATCAGGAGAAAGCTCCAAATGAATTTCAGGAGGAATCCATGAAGGATGTCCAGGAGGAATACCCGAGGGTATTCCAGAAGAAATCTCCAAAGGAATTACAGGAGACATTCCAGAATGAATTCTAGGAGAAATCACCGTAGGAAGTCCAAGAGGAATCCCTAGATGAAATGCAGGAGAAATCCCTGGAGGAATTTCATGAGAAATCCAGGTGGAATCACCAAATAAATTTGACGAAATATCAGAAGGAATCACCGATAGAATTTCAGAAGGAATCTAGGAAGAAGCCTAGGGGGAAATCCCGATAGAAAATCCAGAAGCTCCGGAGGAATTCCAAGAGAGATCCCCGAATGAATTCCAGGAAAAAGCCAGAAGGAATACTAGAAGGAAGTCCAGGGGAACCCCTGAAGGAAGTCTAGGAGGAATCCCCGAAGAAATTACAGGAGAAATCCCTGCTGGGATTCCAAGGAATTCTGGTATGAATATCCAAAGGATTTCCAGGCGGAATTTCTTGAAGGATTTCAAGCGGATCTTCCGGATAGGGGGAAGGATTTGCAGGAGGTATTCTCTAAAGAATTCCTGGAAGAATTCCAGAAGGAAATTCTTGAGGAATTCTTGTAGAAACTCCATGAAAGATCCCTCAAGAATATCCTGGAGATATGCCTGATTATAATTATAAAGGAATTGTTGAAGGAACTCCTACAAGACTCCGTAAAAGGAACTCCTCTAGGAACTCCTGAATGAGCTTCTGGAGAAATCTCTGAAGTAAATTCTGGACACATCCGCGAGTCTTTCTGGAAAAATCTCAATCACAATCCACAATCTGAAAGAACCCCAGGAGCGATCGCTGGAAGAACTTCTGGAAGAATTACTGAAGGATTTTCTCGAGCAATTCCCTAAGGATAATCTTAAGGAATCTTAGAAGGAACCAAAGATTTTTAATTTATTATATTTCAAGGAACTCTTATATAGGAACCCCTGAATAAGCTTCTGTGGTAATCTCTGAAGTCTCCTGGAGGTATCCTTGGGTCGTCTCTAAAGGAATTTCTGTAGAGATTTCTGAATGAAATTTTGTAGAAATCCCTGAAGAAATTCAGGAGGCATCTCTGAAGATACATCTGCAAGAATCCCTGAAACTCCTGGAGGAATCTCTGATTGAACTCCTGGAAAGTACTCCTGTATGAATTACTAATGGTAATCCAGAAGCAGTCCATGCAGGAACGCCTAGTCTAGTTTCTAAAGACACCCTGTAGAAATTCCTGAAGAAACTTCCCAAGGGATTCCTAATGGATCTCCAGCTGGCATTTATGAATCCTCCTGAAAGAATCTTTAATGGGACTTCTGGAAGGATACCTGAACGAACTTCCGATGACATAGCTTAGGAAACTTTTGAAAGAATTCCTAATGAACACATAGACATCCCTGAATCCTTATGGAGCTATCAGAGAGATCCCTGAGCGAACTCCTGGAGAGATCACCGAAGGAACTTCTGGAGCAATCCTTAAAAGAACTCCTGAAAGAATCTCTGAAAAGTTTTCTTGAGGCATCTCGAAGTAATTCCAAGAGGAATCCACGAAAGAATTTCAGGACGGATTCTTTAAATAATTCCAGGAATTTCTTGGACAAATCTCTGAGGAAACTCCTGGACTAGTTCTTGAAGAAACTCCTGTAGGAATTCCTGAAGGAACTTCTGAAGGATTCCATGATGGAACTGTCAGGCTAATCTCTGAAGGACCTCCTATGACAATTCCTGAAGGATCTTCTAGGTTTATCTCTGATATATCTCTAGGAATTCTCCTAAAAGAATTTTTGAAGGTACTCCTGTCGAGATCTTCCTAAAACCTTCTGAAAACAAAAAAAATCATCCTGGAGGCATTCCTGAAGAATTTTCTGGAGGAATCCCAGGTGGATCTCCTGGAGGTATCACTGAATCCGTCTTTTTTTCTGAATTTAAGAAGAAATTTCTGGAGAGATGTAGATGTGTGTTCTAAGAGTTGAGAATTCAATTATTGGAATCAAACTCTTATTATAGTGATCGTGATATTTTTTTTATCTTAATTTTATATAAACTAAAATTTGTTCGTGCTCTGATCACCGGCGCGAAAAATGAAAATCGGCGGCGTGACAAACAGCGGCGTTTGGCGCACCGCCGATACCTCTGTCGGCGTCGGCGTGGGACAAAAAGTGTCGGCAGCGGTGGTGTGGCGTGGCGGCGCACAGGTCTAATACCCGCTCTGAAATATTGTCCTTCTTTTCGCCATTTTTTTCATTTTAAGTAACGAGGGTATTTTCCCTGGTAATTCTGACCTCCATCTTCGTGAGTCTCAATGGTGAAATCATAGACTTCTCCTGAATTGTATCACAAGTTCTTTCGCTATTTGCCTTTCCAAGTTTTTCGTATATTCCACCGCACGTGTAAATTGCGCGATCTAATTCAAATTCAAATTAGATAGAGCTGATTCGGAAACTTACCCTTGCATGTACAAACGTGCTGAAGCACCTTGAGAAAATTCCTCTACATTTCATCCCATAATAAACCGGAAGTGTCCCTCTCCTGTTTCTCCCAAAATAGAAACACAACCTCCAAAACTCGTGAAGATGAACATCACTGATCATCATTGCCGTTCACAAAGGCATCTCCCATCCGTACCATACTACAATCGCACTAGCTCTCGAACAATTAAAGAAAATTTAAGGGTGTCAAATTTATTTCCCAAAGCCACATAGGCCCTGCTAGAACAAATCTTGTGACAATCGTTCAAGACACAACGTGGTCCTCTTACTCACTATACATGGGTACCTACATGCGTTGAAGATCTGGATTTAATCAAGCTGCTATTATATTCCCTTTGAGGTCGCTGTCACGCATGGAAGGGAGAATAATAAGCCGCTACCTATCGGGGTCGGAATGGATTTCTGATTTGAACCTTGAAACATGTGAAAAAAAAATCGGGAAAGAGCTTCCTTTTGATGTTTGGTAGGATGAAGTTCTAAAGAAATGTAAATTTTGTATTTTTTTTCTGATGCTTACTGTAATAAATTAGGATCTTGTTGCCGAGTGCGTTTGTTTGTGGTTGATCGAGAATCTTACCATTTGATGCCAGTTCTCACGAGGTGGATGTACAGCTCTGCCACCGTTCTCAATCTTTTGGCAATAATGCCCATGCCATCCGCAAATCAAACAGATTGACCGGATTTCATAGTATACCAACTTTTCATTTTCTTCTAAACAATGGGGGGATAATCTGCTCAACAGACACCTGAACAGGAAGGTTCAGCTAGTGTGAAGTTAGGGATAGTCATCTACAATCAAAGTAAAAGCCAGGACTACCCACTAAAAATAACATTCCCATAGCAGCCAAACTCTTCGTCTTTCCGGAACCACCAAGAAGGCATTGCTTGAGAGGGACTAGTTCACATCGCACCCTCCAGATTAGCTGCGTAGCCTGAAGCAACGAGCATCGATGTCACGCTTTGGGGATTCCGTCAAGGTAGCATGCTGGCGCTTAGCCAGTTTTCCTAGTGGTCCTTACGCCTTACCACTCCCTTTGTCCTTGGAAGACGAGCAGGGTCAATCACCACCCCCGCGCCCAACTATTTTGCAGGCATCAATAACTGATGCCTACGTGAAACCAGCTGCACCAGAAGATTGCTGATAGTAGGGTTTCCACCTGCCCCGGCCTTTACCAGAGACCCCTTTCCAACCGCGGGCTCGGATTCAACTCAGTAGATCAACGCCACGTCAGCAACGCCACCAGGATTTCCTCTCCGTGGCCACCTAACCGCTAAGTTGACCGCAGGGCACCGGAATGACCTACGAAGCCGACTCCGAACCCCTGGACCACCTCTTGTACCGTATCTGAACTAGCCATTCCTCGAGTTCACGCGCCACCTCCTCTGTAGCTCCCAAACTCATCCTTACACATCATCTGGACAAAGTTGTCCGGAGTTGTGTCCTCTCCGCATGTGGCAAGCTTACGGTTACGCATTGTGCGAAAACGCGGGCACACGAACAAAACGTGTTCCACAGTTTCCTCTAAAACCATTGCACACTGGACATTCGGGAGAATCCGCATGCCCGAAACGGTGTAGATACTGTCGGGAGCAACCATGACCTGAAAGGACCTGTGTCAGGTGGAATGTAACTTCCCCATGGCACCTATTTGGTGGAACTGTCCTATTGTGCCGCGCATTTCGAACAACTCCATGTCCTCAATGATAAGGATGCTGATAGGTAACATACCAGTGATGACACAGAGAGCGTCATGTGACACGGTACGGTACGCGCTCGCAACCCTCAGGCATATAAACCTGTAAGTACTTTCCAGCTTACCACGGTAGCTTTCGATACTTAGCGCAGTGCCCCACGCCGGGCCACCATACCTTAATATGGACGTAGCGGCACTAGCCAGAAGCTTGCGCTTACCTGCGTACACCACAGAGCTAGTGGACATCAACCGGGACAGTGCCACTATAGCTGTGGAAGCTCTTTTACAGGCGTAATCAACGTGGCTACCGAAGGTGAGTTTATTGTTGATCATCACGCCCAAATGTTTGACGAGCTGCTTCGACATGATAGTGCAATCTCCTACGCTGATCACCGCTTGCTGCTCCGACTTCCGGATGTTCACAACCATCACCTCAGTTGTGTGGTGAGTCAACCCCAGTTTCCTGGAACTCATCCACGCCTGCACAACCTTGATCTCCACTTTCACCGGGAACTCTAACCTCAACACCTCGTCATACACGACATTCCATAACACCGAACCCAGGATGGAACCTTGCGGGACTCCTGAGGTTATGTGGAAGCACTTCTGACCCACCTGTGTGTCGTAAACTTTGCACTCGATTCTGGAAGTAACTTCCGAGAATCTTGTACAGGTACTCGGGTATTCCCAGGCGCAGGAGCGCATCGGCAATAGCTATCCAACTGACACAATTAAACGCGTTCCTTACATCCTGATTCACTAGCGAAAGCCCCTTCTCTTAAGCTCGAGTGCTTTCACGGCGGTTTTTGTAGCCGACAGGATAGCGTCTACGGTCGACCTCCCCTTCCGGATGCCGTACTAGCTACTCGAGAGACCATTTACATCCTCGATGTGCCTCAACATTCTATTGAGGATGATCTTTTCGGGCACTTTCACCGCCGTGTCGATCAAGCATATTGGCCTGTATGCCGACGGGTCTCCGGGTGGTTTCTCCACCTTTGGCAATTGAACCAGGCTCTGCCTATTCCATACTTTTGGGAAAACTCCCTCGTCCAGGCATTTCTGCATAGCAGACCAGAACATCTCGGTAGCCTCTGCAATATAGCTACTTTTAAGGCCAGGTTCGAAACTCAGTCCGGACCTGGGGCCTTACCTACGCTAAGGGAATTTACTATCCCCGCAAGTTCCACATCATCGGTGACCCTCTTCTCATCGCCAGCCCAGCCCCCGGCTGCCCTACGAAAGGAGGCCAAGGACTGGGGTCATGACGCAAAAAAATGCCCTCGATGATCCCCTCCAACATCTCTGGAGATTGCTCTGTAGGAGCCATTACACCTCTCGTCATGGCCATAACGATCCGTGAATATCATTGGCATTTTTTTAAGGTAGTCCGTGACATTTACCTTAAATATTCGAAAAATAGCGGTTTTCCGTGACTTTCTTGCAGAACTGGTCTAGCCGCACAAGTTTTTCATATACCATATTCTCAGGTTCAGCTTCTAAAATAAGCTGTAGGTGATTGAATATAGATATGACGAAATGAATTTTTCAGCACTGGACCAAAGACTAGGATCATGACGCGGAAAAAGCCCCTCAATGATCCTCTCCAACATCTCTGGAGATTGCTCTGGAGGAGCCATCACACTTCTCGTCTTGGCCATAACGAACCTGTAGGCGTCACACCATTGATTGGTTCGCATTGGCACTCTGACAAAGACCCTCAAAGCAGGCCTTTTTGCTTGCTCTTATCTCGGTCTTGAGCGCGGCTTTTGCAGCGGCAAACACCACCCGCCGTTCGTTTCGCTCTTCCTCTGATCGTGCTCGCTGCATCCGCCGCCTAGCCCGTAGGCAGGCGCGGCGCAGGTCCGCAATCGCGTCGGTCCACCAGTAAGCCGGTGGCCTCCCATTTCTAGGGTGGACTCGCCTAGGCATGGTCGCATCACACGCACGTGAGAGCACAGCTACCAGCTCGTCGCCGTCTAAACCAAGTAAGTACTTGTAGAGGTTCGACTGGGAAGTTGACTTATTTCTCGGGGATTTCGGCTTTCAGTCAAAGAAAAGCGTTGATTTTTTTATCTCATCGCCAACGTTTCGATCCAGATGATGGGATCTTCTTCATTAATTGATTAATTTCGAGCCCTGAAGAAGATCACAACATCTGGATCGAAACGTTGGCGATGAGATAAGAAAATCAACGCTTTTCTTTGACTGAAAGCCGAAATCTCCGAGAAATAAACCAAGTAAGTTTCGCTCACGGCGGAGCGCCTCCCTAAATACCCCTTCGTTGAAGTATGATGTCTTCCACCTGCGAGTGCTTGGCCTTGGCCTAGCCGTCTCTTCTTTTACCCGCTGCCTGCTGTTTTTGTAGTCGATACTGTAGTGAACCGCCTGGTGGTTACTGTGAGCTATCGTCTACTCTCCAGTTCGAACTACTTGTTAAGCCAGGACTACAAATGATCACGTCAATAATTGACTCCGCTCCGTTTCGACTACAACTCTTGGTACCGACATTAGCCAAGTCGACATCAAAGATGGCCAGTGTTTCTAGCAGGATCTGACCCTGCCGGTTCGTGAAACGGCTACTCCATTCCACGGCCCAGGCATTAAAGTCACCCGCTATTACCACCGGCCTTCGCCCTGTTAGCATGGTCGTTATGCAGTCCAGCATTTGCGTGAACTACTCGATCGGCCACCGCGGAGGCGCATAACAGCTACAGCAGAAGATCCTTTACTTTACTTTGGTGACCCCGAAGCCCTCATATGTAGCAGACTCCTGGACGGAGTATTTACCCGTCGTCCTTATCGCCACCATTTTTCTGCACCCATCCGCGACCCAGTTGCCGTTGTCGGCGGGTACTCGGTATGGATCCGCTATGATGGCGATATCCGTCTCCCACTCAGAAATGGTCTGAGAAAGCAGTTGCTGAGCCGTGTCACAGTGGTTCAGGTTCAGCTGCGTTACCTGCACTGTGATTTGTTCACTGCGGCTTTCTGGAAGGCCAACCACCTTGGACCACCCGTCGGATGTCTGTTGTTCACGGATATCCCGGTACAGATCATACAGATGGGTGGATTCGTGCAGCTTTGTGCCTTATGACCATCAGCGTCGCATCGCCTGCACAGTTTGCGCCTGTCGGGGCCTTTGCAGTCCCACGACTTGTGTCCTGGTTCCAGACACCTGAAGCAAACCTCTGGTGGCTCGTGGAATGTCAGGTGACATACACACCAACCCACCTTTAGGCTCCCTACTTTAATGGACTTTTTGACGTCCGCCACAGGTAGCTGAACCAAAGCTATCTGTGTCCCTGCTGGCCCTTTCCTTAGCTTAACGGCTGCGGCGGCCACCTGCACATCGCAATTTTGCTGCAGTGCCGTGACGAGCTCTTCCACTTCGGTGATCTCATCAATGTCCTTGACCTTCAGAGTCGCCTCATGTGTCAGAGCCCTCACCTGCACACCCTCACCAAGGACCTCTTCTGCCAGCCTCTTATAGGCGGCGCCCTTGTGCTTCTTCTGGCGCTTCAGCTCCAGGATCATCTCGCCCGTACGAGTACGTCTAATACTGCGTACGTCGGCTCCAAGACCCTCAAGCTTGGCGTCGCTTCGCATCATCTTCAAGACGTCCGAGTATTTGGACTGTTCCGTCTTGATGACGATCGCGTCGCCTATCTCGCGCTTAGCACCTGCCCTCCTACGCCTTGGCTTGGCGTCCTGCGCTACTACCTGCGGATTCGCCTTCTTCTTCCTCTTCCGCTCTACCTTCGTCCAACGAGGGTCCTCCCCTTGGATCGCCCTACTCTGTGGCTGTTGAGGGCCCACTAGCGGTCGCAACCCCTTGTTCCCATCGTTCCGGGACGGGCCAGCCTTTTCAGGCCCACCCTTCCCAGCTTTCCGGGAACCCTGGCTGGGGTCCGACCTTCCGGCATTATTACCGACTTTCGGGCTAATGATTCGCCTGGCCTTACGGGCACCGCCAGACAGCTCCTCGCCTGACGGTTGCCTCGCCCGCTTCTGCGATTGCTTGCCTCGTTTGTCGCGAGCAGTCGCTTCCGCCTTATTCGGACTTCCTGCGAAGGAGAAGGCCTCCGTTTGGGTAAACTTCGACACTTTCTCAATTGCAGGCTCCGCTGCTGCAGCAGTCAGCAACGCGAGTGCCGCGTGCTCCTGCTTGGCATCGTCGATCGACGCCCTAAGTCGAAGCAAGGCCGTTTTCAGGTCCTTGCTTATGTTCGACTTAGTGGACGCAAAGTCGCAAAGATTTTGCCAAGCTGCTGCTCAGTCACCTCTATTGCGGACCGTCCTTTGGATTCTCGGTTGACGGCCTTCAACAACCACGCTCCGTCCATAACCTCCACCGGCTGGCTTGCCGGGAAGTGGACTGGAGTACCCACGCTTGAGCTGCGTACGCAACTCCCAGCGCCTATCTCCTCACTTCTCCTAGTCGGAGATCTCATCATCCCGCTTCTTGCGAAGGGGTTGATCCCACCACTATTTCCACCTAGATGTTGATGGTGTTTATTTGACTTCATGATTAAATCCCACGAGTAGCACGGGAAAGAATGTCCACCACGCCAGAGCCCTGCATTAACGCGGTAAGGGACAGCTTACTGTGGGGGGTGCCCAGGTACCCCACAGGCTCCGATAAAAATCGAGCATCTTTTTCAATCTCGATCACTCATTCCTCAGCACGGGTCGCTTGACACCTTGAATTGGGGTTAGTAGTCCTATTCTTAGCCGGCGACTACGCGGCTGACTCGCAAGCGGGGGGGTTTGCGTCAGGCCCCAAGACTTTCGTCCCTGCTGCCGCATCAACATTCTGTTGAGGATGATCTTTTCGTGCACCTGCCACGCCGTGTTGATCAAGCACATTGGTCTATATGCCGACGGGTCTCCGGGTGGGTTCCCCACCTTTGGCAATAGAACCAGGCTCTGCCTCTTCCATACTTCTGGGAAAACCCCCTCGTCGAGGCATTTCTGCAAACGGCTTCCCCAATCCACGGCCCAGGCATTGAAGTCACCCACTATTACCACCGGCCTTCGCCATGTTAGCACGGTTGTCATACAGTCCAGTACCTGCGTTAACTGCTCGATCGGCCACCGTGGAAGCGAATAACAGCTACAGCTACCCCGTTTACTTTGGCGGCCACTAAGCTCTCATAGGTAGTAGACACCAACTCCTGGACTGGGTATTCATCCGTCGTCCATATCGCCGCCATTTTTCTGGACCCATCCGCGATCCAATTGCCGTTGCCGGCGGGTACTCGGTATGGGTCCGCTATGATGGCAATATCCGTCCCCCTCTTACAAACCGCCTGATAAAGCAGTTGCTGAGCCGCGTCACAGTTGGGTCCTTGCTATGTTGGGTCCTTGGGTCGCCTTGCTATGTGGTTGCTGAGGGCCTAACAACGGTTGCAACCCCCTGTTCCATTTCGACAGGGACGGGACAGCCTTTTCAGGCCCACCCTTCCCAGCTTTCCGGAACGCCAGGCAGGAGCCCAACTTGCAGGCATTACTGCCGACCTTCGGAGTTAGTATCCGCATAGCCTTGTGGGTACCACCAGATAGCTCCTCACCGGACGGCTGCCTCACCCACTTCTGGGAGTGTTTATCAAAAGCAGTCACATCCAACACATCGTTTGGGCTGCCTGTGAAAGCGAAAGCTTCGTAACCTTTGCTTGCGCCGGTTCTGCCGCTGCTGCAGTCTTCAGGAGTACCTCGTGGTCTTGCTTGGGATCATCCATAGACTTACGAAGTCGCAACAGGGCCGTTTCAAGGCCCTTGCTTATGTTGGATTTCGTGGAGGCAAGGTCGATGATTTTGCCAAGCTGCTGCTCAGTCACCTCTATTGCAGACAGCTCATCTTTTTTTTTGGTTGATGGTCTTCATCAACCACGCTCCGTCCAGTATCTCCCCCGGCAGGCTAGCCGGGGAATGAATCGCTGGAGCTGCGTGCACAGCTTCCTGCTCCTGACTCCTCACTTCTCCTTAGCGGAGACCTAGTCAACCCACTCCTCGCGAAGGGGTTAGCTTCGCCACTTTCACTACCAATTGATGTTTGATGTTTTTTATTTTTATAGTTCATGTTTAATCTCACGAGTTGCACGGGAAAGGAGGTCCACCACGCCAGAGCCCTGTATTTACGCGATAAGGGATGAATTACCAGGTTAGTAGTCCTATTCTTAGCCGCCGACTTCGTGGCCAACTCGCAAGCGGGGGGATTCGTCAGGCTTCGGGACTATAATCCTGTAGGGTGACCAGTTTGTCGAATTAAAAGATTACCCCGGCTATTCGACAACAGTCGGTCAGCGGGGTAATACGGTATTATTGAATTATTGTTTAACAAAAAACTTTTAAAGAGGAAGAACTGATGTGTCACGATTTCGAATGTTGTTAAGTGAATTATTTTAGCGTGACTTCGAGTTCGAGTAAAATTTATATTTTGATGAATTACACCTTTTCATGAAATTCCGTTAACGGGTTAGCGATGGCAGCCCTGCTGTCGCTGTTATAAATAATAAACAGAATCAAGAAGAACCTCTCTTCTTACACCCATAAGAAGGGTATAAATATCGCTCGAAAAACCGACTTTCGATCCGAGGCCCGGAGGGCCGAGGCTCATATACCAATGAACTCAGCTCGACGAACTGAGCAAATGTCTGTATATGTGTATGTGTGTATGTGTGTGTGTGTGTGTGTGTGTGTATGTGCGTTACAAAAAAAGTCACGCACGTTTCTCAGCCGTCTGTCAACCGATTTGAGTTCTCTTGGAAGCAATTGAAAGCTACTACATCCTAGTAGAACGCTATTGAATTTTTTTTCGATTGGACGTTTGGTTACCGAGATATCTCTCGAAGAGTACTTATGAGTCATACATCTAAGCTTTTTAGGATTTTTGACCAAGTGTATCATAATAAATATTTTGGCCGTTTGTCGATCGATTTGGGTTTTCTTGGTACCAAATGAAAGCTACAGCATCCTAGTAGATCGCCCAGAAATTTTATTTTGATTGGACATTTGGTTACAGAGATATCTTTCGAAGAGTACTTAGGATTTATACAACTAAACCTTTTGAGTTTTTTGACCAAGTGTATCATAATAAATATTCTGGCCGTCTGTCAACCGATTTCGGTTATCCTGGCACCAAATCAAAGGTACAACATTCTAGTAGAACCCTATACAATTTTATTAGGATTGGACATTTGGTTGCCGAGATATCTTTCAAAGAGTACTTGGGAGTAAGGTTAACTTTTTAAGAGATGTTTGACCAAGAGTACCATAATAAATATCTCAGCTGTCTGTCAACCGATTTGGGTTCTCTAAGCACCAAATGAAAGCTACAATATCCTTGTATAAGGCCCTGAAATTTTATTTCGATTCGACATTTGATTACTGAGATATTGTGGGAAAAATGCAAGAACCGGACAGCGAAAATAACTAGCTAATGCCAAAACTGATTAACTTAGTAGATATATCATTTTTGTCCTTTTTGCACCATAACCATGAATACCAAGTACTTCGGAGCTAATTTAATCGACTGATTAAGAGATATTAGACAAAGTATATCTCGCTGATTTTCTTATCCATTTGTTAATCGATTCAAGATCTTTTGGCAGTTAACAAAAGATACAATATTCCAGAATATGTAAGCTATTTTTTAAAAATTTCACACAATATTCTAGAAGGTGTCTGGCATTTCTGGTAGTTTAGTCCATGGTCCATGATGCTATTTTGGAAGCCAATAAATATGTTAAATACAAATAATACAACAATAGTTTTAATAAGTGTAAGAAGGGTTATGTTCACCATAGGTGGATTAAATCGGGTTTTTGATATAGCTGCTGCAAGAAAACCCAATTGAAAACCATCCGATAGCAGTTCGTTATTTTTTTTTTAACTCCCTATTCGCAAAGCACAGAATTCCACCCGATTTAAAATATTTTTTAGTTTTATAGCACTATAATCAATTTTAGGTCCCAACAAGTGACCAAAATCGTTTCAAATCCACTTTAGATATGCTCCGTCATGCAAATGCTTAGATTCCGAATTCAAAATGATTCGCCTGTCTTTCAACACCGGCGATAGGTGTTAATCGCCGGTGTTGAAATCGCCCTGGCGGCGCTGGGAAATGTACGGAAGCAAAGATTGACGAAACCGATTGCACGTCCAACTCACCTTTTCATTTAACCCTAAACCAGCACCGACTGTGGACAGGAAGCAGCCATCACCGCGTCACCTACCGGTAGCACTTATCATCCCGAAACAATGGAATTTGTTTTTCGGGAAAATAATTTTAACCAAAATCTGAACAAGAACTCGTTGGGGGTCTATGGCCTAAGCATCTGCGTGAGATAACACTTGATCAGCGCAAAAGTCCGTTTCTTTCGTCTAATCTAAATAATTGAAAGCCTTCATCGTCGTCGTAACCTACGCGTTGGGTCTTCAGGACATACATACGTATCGCCATAAAACCGTCCCAACAACAACGCTGTGAAGCAACTGTATCGCAGCTAGCTGTCTGTTTTGGTTGTAAAAAGGTATAAATGCATGCAGGTGTAAAATTTAAATTATTTCTCGTTTTTGGTGCGTGTTCCACCGGTTGTTTCTTTCACCTTTAAGCCATCCATTCCTTTCAGAGCAAACTGAGCGGGCTCGACGAAGAGCTTTATCTGCATCAAGTTGTATATCATCGAACGAATCTTCGCTTTTCTTTCACCCGGCAATGGTTTTGGCTTAGCTGGAACGTTTTAGCAGTTTTCTGTCGGTTGTTAAATGGCTTAATGCTATTTTTGGGAAAACTTCTGCTTGCCAGCGAGACATTTGCCGATATTTTCAAGCGATGGAACAAGGCCATACGATCCAGCTAACTGGAGGTGTTGTAAATGAGCAGGGGTTCCCTAACAAAAAGTCTTCACAGCCCAATGGATGTTTCCCTTGTTATGATGTTTTGGCTTCATATATTTGCGCCAGATTCAATTTACGCCACGATTTTGCACGATCTCAAAAAGCTCGATTTGCCCCAGTAAACATGTTGTTCCATTATAGGGTGTGGGACCATTTAGTCAGTCATTTAGTCACCCTACATCACCAAGATAAGAGCCTATGACGCTTTTCTAAGTGAACCATATCCATCCACATATCAGTGTGGATATACCACCTTTGGTTGGGGCAGCAGGGATTACCAGAGATGCCAGATTATTTTCATCAAAAATCTGTATCAATACAGATTTTTATGTATCGTCGTACATGAGGGTATATCAGGCACCTAATGTCCTAGAATTCAATGGAAAACTAAAAAATGTACTACTTTTAGACGGTTTTTAATTTTTACTGGTATTTAGTTTTCTAAAGTATGTGTGAAAATGTACAAATTTTCATGTATTCTTTAACCCTTTATAAGGCCGAGAAAACCAAGCACGGAAACAACTTGATCTACATTGGATTATAAAGCACATGTAGTGTAATGAACAAAAATGATTTTATTTTCCAAAAAATCACCGATCGATTTTGTATGAAATAAATTGGTCTGAATTTAAGTTTTTTGGCAAGAAAGTTTAAAATTCTGTAGCTTCGGAATGCGTTAATCAATCATGCTAGTTTTCTGACAGGTGATTGCTCTTATATTCATGAGTTACATGTTTGGATTGAGGCACGATTGGATGATTATTTTGAAAGATATTGTCAATTCAGTACATGACCGTTTATTTCAGTACAATTTTCCAAAAAGCTGAGTTTTTTTAAAGTAGTTAAGCAAACCAGCTGAAATTTTGTCCACGAGTAGAAGGAACATAGACCTTCCATTCGTCCTCAATAGATTTGTGATTTGTTTGCCACAACCAAAGTTTGAGCTTATATACCTTCACTGGCTCAAAAACTAACCCGTAACGTGGGTAGATCACCTTAGAACGGTGCGTTACGGTGTAAGATCTACCAAATCAAATTTTGATCTTGATATTTATAGTATTTATAGATATTCCAAGATCAAAGTTTTATGTACTGTTTGTGTTTATGTAGTATTTGTGTTTCAATGTTATTGCTTATTATCATTTTGTTTCAGCAGGATTCAGATAAATTTATCGTACGATATATCGTAATTATATTGTAAAAATATATAACTGTGGCGAGAGTATCACTAATATGTACCTTTTTTGACGTACGATGTTAATATTATTTTATATTTCAGATTTTCAACCGAACAATATAGTAATTCAACCAAATGCCATCAAGATGACGAGGAAACCAGGATGAATTGGGCAGACGACTGATATGAAGCAGTTAAACAATGGTGCGCCTGAACGTTAACCAAGCGTATCCTTTGGAGTTTACCCTTCCACTAACAACATCAAAATTCCCGTGACACCTAGGCCTGAGAGATCGTAGAGTTGTCTACATTTTTCATAGGTGTCCAAAACTAACCATCCTTCCCCATCCCTCAGCAGTCGCAAGGACGTGGCCAGTACAGTGCTCGACCATTGGAGGATTGCGTCAGTCTTGTCTAAGAGTCAGAGATTAGTCCCAAATCTCTGTGCTTTGGTTCGGACGGGAAGGAGGCAACCCTCATAACAGCGGTCTAGGACTGTACCACCTACGAATTTGTGCGACTCGCTTAATGCTAATGCTAATGCTAATGCTAAAATATACCTTTACTGACTTAAAAATGGCAGTTTTGTCAAAGAATTTTTGTTCTGAAATAACCAATTCATGTTTGTTATGGCTCGAAAAAAAAATAAATAAAAATGAGTGATGACAAAGATCAAACGTCTCCAATAGTTAAAACATAAGTTGGTAACATTTTCTAAGTGAGCAGAAAAAAATATTGTTATGAGGTGGCAATATAGTTGATACTGCTTTATAAAGGGTAAAAGATTAGAGTAAGGTGGGGCAAAAGATCGACCATAGTTGAAAACTCATTTTTTTTTCAAAAAATCGAAGCTGATAAAAATAAAGTAATACAGTGTGGTGATTCTACCATCCATGAGCTAAGGTTTTGCTGAATAAAGCTAAACCAAATGTCTTTTCAATTTTGAGTTAGTAAACTTTTTGTACATGTGTGTCTTATTTGAACTCTTGCCCCACCACTGGGGGCAAAAGTTCGAATCTAGTGTTTGTGGAATTTCGCTAACCGTAGCACACTATTTTGACACTATTACCAAAGTATGTATGTTTTATGTATGAATACCTAAAACCAATTAATATTTAATGTTGGAACTGGAATACACTTCAAAGGTCGAACTGGATTTTACCCAAATCAGGGTTAAATGTACTACACCAAAAATTAGTAGTTTTCCACCAAATTCGGATAAAACAAAATTTTTTTCAACTTTGATCGAATTTTCTCACTAATTCCATCATTTTTAGAGATAGTATGTACATTTGGCAGAATTTTAGGTTTTTACCTAAAGTTGCCACATGACTCGAACTCTTGCCCCACAATTCAAACTTTTGCCCCATTATGTGTAAAATAAGATTTCCAAATTATTTTTGCAAAAAGTTATACATGCTAAAGCATCTTCAAAATATACCTAGTTAAGCCCCAAAATAAAATATCGAATTCGATTTCATTATAGGGTGTGTGCCCATCGTTGTCAGTGCCGGATTTAGGCCTCGGGGCTCGGGGGGCCCGGGGCAAACCCTATAAAGTGGGCCCCCAGAATCAAAATTTCGAAAAAAATGAACCATACAATTACATTGTTTTTAAATCTCGTGTTTTATTATATTTTTAATGTTAACTGTTTTAGGCCTAATATTGAAAACTTCTGATTTCTGAACTTCTCCAAAATTCCGACAAATAGAAAATTATTCGAACATTTAATTTAATATTTGGCTCAAATGTTAAAAGGCTAGCGTAAATGACATCTTGTTCAGACAGTACATAGGGTATGTGTACCATCAGTAATCTCACGCTTCCATATTCATCCTATACGAAAACAAGCGATTACGGCACCGATTGATTCCGTTCTTTTTGTTTTCATGGGTGCTCACTTTTAACAAAAACATACAAAAATAAGAGACAAATCAAACAGCACTTAAATCTTTTGTTTTTCGTAGGATGAAAATGGGAGCCACATGCTTAATAAGGGAACCAATACCCTATATTTTAAACTTTCATCCGAATAGAAAACATTTATGCAGGTTTTAGAACTTAGCGTTCAGTTTAAAATCTACTAAAACATGGAGCACTTTATTTGAGATTGCACGATAACGACGAGTATTTCAATTTTCAGATTATACAAAGATTAGTCTCTTGGGAGCAACTGTAGTAATAAATCTTATTAACTTCGGTAAAACTCAACATAAAGATATGGAAAGCCACTGTTTCTAGAACACTATGTTTTCAAAACTAGCCTCAACTTCCAAACATCTCCAGAATTCATCATCTTCTCTTTCCCCGTGATAGCAACGAACTGATGCAAATGAGTATAAGGCATTTTTTTTCAGAATATAATCATATCATCATTGTCAAATTGTGAAATAATATATAAATTTGTGAAACTATAGAAATTTATATTGATGTTGTACAATTACTCTTCAAGATACTCTCAAAAACTTAATCTTTCATGCACTCTGCTTAGAAACACTTTTTTGTAGCAACTTAGAGTCACAAGTGTTTCCACTCGATAAAAACTTTCAAGGGTTTTCAGAGGACATCGCGTATTTTTGAATACTGCACACACTCAATCACGTTTTAGCTGTTCGGTATTTATGTTACGGTTTTTGATCAGTAAAGACCAAAAAGTTCCGAAACACCAGTTTAACCACTCAAAAGTACTGACTTTCAGTAACATTTTAACATTTTTTTGCTAAAATCGGTAATGTTTATTACCGATATTTCAACAAATTTAATACTTACTGAATATGGTAAAAAGTCAGTAAAAACAAGTACGGACTTTTCAGCATTCACTACGTATTACCGAGTTTTCGTCAAATTTTAATGAAAACAAACCGCGCTCATTTCTGCAGCTGTCAAATGAAAACGTTTTCCGGAGTCAAAGCGTCTGCAGCAGCTGCGCAGCATCGATGAAGATTTTTTCATAAAACAGAAACTCCTGCAAGAAATTGGAACGCTGTTAAAGGTAAGTAATTGAATACCTCCAACGAGCGATGTGTTATATGTGATTTTCAGTAAACTACAGTTGGATTGGGACCGAGACGCTGGTCAATGTACTCCGATAACAAAAGCAAAAACTTGCAAAGTTTTGCTAGTAGATCTACCTATCGTTTGGTCGTCGGAGGTTTTCAATTCTGAAATAGCGTTCCAATACGGAGAAATGGCAAGGATATATGAGCTGAGATTAGCATGAAGTTTGAGGTCAAGGAAATAATTTGGGAGGAATAAAGTTTGAGGTTGAATTGGAGGGTCCTGAACTGGGCTGGGAATATATCGAAATTAAGATCAATCAGTAGGTCCGGAGACCGCATTATAATTACTGGAAAAGTCGGTAAAGCTACCAAATTTCAGTTGACCGAAAAAGTCCGTAATATACTGACAGCAATATTTACTGACTAAATCGGTATTCGTTTGACAGCTAGCGATTTCTCATTTTACGGAGTTTTCAGTAATGGATAAAAAACCGAGTTTAGTCTGCTGTTCAAAAACCTACACAGAACCAGAAATCAACCCAAATATAAGTTCTTTTCACTTATATCGGCTCTTCCGTGCGAGAACCCATATTTGACTATACCGCGTTAAAGCTCTGAGTGAGTAGTTTCCGTTTGATCCCGGCAGAAAATTGCAACCTATCGCAAAGTTCTTTCTACCTAGCGTCGACTTTCGAAGTACCCTAGTGGGTTGAAATAAACCCACTTTTGAGTAAACGGCAAAAAAACCCAAATTTGGCTTCTCGCACGGACATTATCGGCTAGGTAGCTGCTTCTCGCTTTGTTTTTGACAACATTGCGAGCGGGAGAGCGAGAAAACAACCCACTGCTGGGTAAAAAGTTTAAGCGGTTTACTTAATTTTGCGTTCTTTTAACGTATTTTTTAGGTAATCTGTTTTTTCCGTGTAGTAAAATTTTACCGACTCCGGTTATCAAATCTTAGTGTGCACCAAAAATCATGAAACTTTTGATTTTGAATTATTCTTAAAATACAGATAAATGAGAAGTAGTTAAGATACCTTAAGGAACCCAATTATAAGTACTTTTTTTTGGTTTGACGTCCTCACTGGGACACTGCTTCTCACCTTAGTGTTTCATGAGCACTTCCACAGTAACTGTGAAACTGTTATTAACAAAGAGTTTCCTTTGTCAATGACCAATTCGTATGTGTAAATCGTGTGGCAGGCACAAAGACACTCTTTTCCTAAGAAAGTTAAGCATTTTACTTTACGAAAAGTTCCTGGACCGACCGGGAATTGAACGCGTCACCCTTAGTATGGTTATGTTGAATATCCACGCTTTAACAGCTGTGACTATAGGAGCCCTGTTCAAAATAAGAACGTTCATTGACGTGAATTTTATATTGTTTCGTTGAAAAGTATAAATTGTATTTCTGATTCTTGGGGGGCCCCCTTCATCGGGGGGCCCGGGGCACTTGCCCCCTTTGCCCCCCCCGTAAATCCGGGCCTGATCGTTGTGATATTAAGGTGAATTCATTTTAAAAACAATGATCGTACCATCTAATGAAGGGTTGCCAAACGTTAGTAGGTAGTTTCTATCCAAATTTGCTTGGAAAATATAAAAATAATCGTTTCTCTCTGTTTTCGATCATAAATCGCTTACCACAACATTAGGCACACTGTTCCAATTATGGAGGTAAAATTTAATTTTGGTTCCTATTGTTGCGGTATCCCATTGAAATCATATGGGCTACCGCAACATTAGGAACACAGCAGCAAAAAAATTAAGGAAAATATTTTTTTTAAATAGGTTTTTGGGCAAATCTTAAGCACACAAATGGTTCAATCTCATAATTTAAGCATAATACATCTATTAAAAATGCCTTTTGGTAACATTTCAGTCGAAATAGTGCTCAATTGCCACTTCCGCAACATTAGGTACTACCACAACGAAGGGAACAATTACCCTAATTCCAATCCATGCGTTGGAAGGACCATCGCATATTACAATTTTTGGATCAAAAACCAACATTTTGTCGTAACTTTTCGAAATATTGATCAATTTTCATAATTTTTGGAGTGATATACTCTTTTTCAAAAAGGCTTCGAACAACCTTGACACCCGAAAGAAATAATTTTAATTGAGCTAATAAAACTTCAAAAGAAACTCTTGCCCCACTCGAACTTTTGCCCCACTCTACTCTAAGCAGCAATTTATAAAGATTTCATTAAATTTATTGAAAATCACTATACATGTTATGCTTTCTGGAGAAATCTGTTTCACATTAAAAAAATCTGTATTTTTCTGTACTGTGTATCCTGTCTGTATAAAAGGTCAAATGTATTTTTTTTTATCTGTATTAACGAGATTTTTAGCCCTAGGCTAGTTCATCTCGGGACCCACGCTTTACTTCCCTTCCGAAGGAAGAACTCACATTTTGCGAGTTTGTCGGGAGTGGGATTCGATCCCAGGTCCTCGGCGTGATAGTCAAGTGTTCTAACCATCACACCAGGTCCGCTCCACGGTCAAAAATCTGTATAATACAGAAAAAAAATCTGTATATCTGGCATCTCTGCCCTACGCCACCATGCTCATTGAAATTTGGCAATTCTGTTTTTGTCTTTGTTTTGATTACCGGATTTGATATGAAAAATAATTTCAACAAATATTGTGGTGGCGCGAACGAAAAGCTCGTTCTTTCTACGATTGTTGCTGTCCTCAGTTTATTCCGGTTGGTCTTCAGGCGGTTTGGGTGTTAAACAAGCTGCAATGTTAAACAAGAAAATAATGTTCAGGAAACATTTTTTAATTAGTTCTTTTTCATAGGAATTTCAAAAAACTGTCATTTATGTAAAATGTTTTGTTTTTTTTTTGTTTAGAGAGACTTTACCTCTGGGGCATTCGTCTCTGAAAATGTTTTGTTTTTCAACAGAACAACTGTAGTTGTCAGCCCAGTTTCTTATGGATTTTTAAATATTGTTATTATTGATGCTTCTAGATAGTTTTGTGTAACTGCAAAAAGTATTTATCAGAAAATCCTAGACGTGAGTTCTGGAAGAACTTTTGGATTGAATTCATCACGGAATCCCAAACTCTGTAGAATGAAAAAATCAAAAGTGCTCACTAAATATTGTTATTTATTTCTTCCGTATATTTCGCTTTAACTTAGCATAGAATAGACTCCATGATAGACTGACTGTACATGGTAATGGTTGTTCCTCCGTGATTGGTCTGATCTGGCGTGAATTGAACTGAGACTAGAGTGGCCCATACTTACATGAAAAAATAAAAAATGCCAAGTCCTGAATCAGTTTTTTTTACTCCCAGATGCTACGTTCAAAATTTGAGTGAAATCGGTAAGTCTAACGCTCAACGCTCAACGAGCTTCAATAGTGTAGAATTAGCAAAAGGTTAAAATACACGCTAATAAAAAATAAGAGTTTGAAGTTGATATGGGTAAACATTGCCTAATGTATGAAGGATAGGTGACTATATGCCGAATAACTTTTTCGAAGGCCGCAAAGCGGGGCTGCCAGATGTTTTTTTTAATCTGTATGAGTTTGGTAGTTCGAAAAATCTGTATTTCATAAAAAAACACTCATCTGTATGAATGATTGAAAATTTGTATAATATAGATAAATCTGTTTATCTGGCAGCTCAGCCGCAAAGTGATCCGACGCTTATGAAAAAAAGTTATACCTTAGGCAAAATGAGGCGTTTTGCCCTTTACAGTAAAACATTTTATCTTCAGAATATATCCGGAGAAGCGTTTTAAGGTGTTTGAATGCAGAGCGTATCAGGGACTCAGGGTATTTCAGAGAGGTTCAGGCTCGCTAATGAGCTTCTGGGGGTTCCAGAATCCTACTTAGATGAAACCGTTGGTATTAAACAATCGATTTCCTCTAGTATTAACAGTGAGGTTTCTGTGCTAAGATTTTAATGATTGTTATGTAATGTAGCTATTCTAGATAAGAATCAGTTATTAAACTGTTAGATTTTGCATAAAAAGTAATTTAATGTTGCTAAGCACGCTCATTTCATACGTAATTACCTACCTTCAGACGTTTTTTAACAGCCGAATTCACAAGTTGTAAGAGTTTTGACGCGTTATTCGTGTTCAGAAGGTCAATTTAGAGATATGCTGATCGATTTCTCCCCAAAGTGGTATTTTCAATGTTTTTGGGTTTAAAGTTATTTGACTTTAGTTAAAATTTCACGTAGTACTATTCCCTCAGAAATTCTTTTGACAATATTTAAATTGGTACTCACGTTATTAGCAAAAGTTGATCAATTTGACCCCGGTTACGGTACTCCGGTAAGCTTCAGGAGCGTTTCAGTAGGTTTCAGAAAGCTTTTAGGGGGCTTCATAGGTTTTCAGGCTAGTTTCTGCGGGTGTTCAAAGGCATTTCGATGCGTTTCGGGTCGTTCAAGGCATTTTAATGCGTGAGCTTCAGGGAGTTTTAGGCAGGGCTGACAATCCTCCTTCTCGCCATTACTCGAAGGAAAAATAAAATCTTCTTCGCCCGGAAGAACAACATTGACGACTAGTGTTTTCGTCACCAACAAAGGGTTTCACGACGAAACTCAAACATAAATAGTCGTCCACTAACTTTTCCCTCGTCCGCTTTGTTCTTTGGAAGCGAACGTTTCAGGTATTTCAATGCGCTCAGAGAGTTTTATGGGACTTTACAGGCAGGCTCAGATAAGCTTCAGTAGGTTTTAGAAAGATTTAAGAAGTCTTCATAGGTTTCAGTAGGAGTTCAGTGGCGTTCAATGCATTTCGAGGCGTTTCAAGTATTTCAAAGAGGAAGTTTCAGGGGGTTTTTAGGGAACCTTTAGGGTGATTCCATAGGCGTTTCCGGGCGTTGCATGGCATTTCTCAGGTGAGCTTCAGCTTAGTTTTAGGGAATTTTCAGAGGCGTTTTAAAGCGTTTCAGATAGTTTCAGAGGTATATAGAAGGCTTTACGGGCTCTCAATTTAGGAGGCTTCAGAGGCCTTCAGGTGTGATAAGGTTTGGTTCAGAGGTTTTTTAAGGCATTTCAGGGCGTTTCAGGAGGTTGTAAAGGGATTTTAATTGGGTTTCTCAGGCTTTCCGGATTAATGAGATGAGTTGTAGGGGCTTTTAGCCCAAGTCATTTTGATGGCCAATTAGTTTTGAAGAGGTTTTAGGAACTATCAAAAATCTTTTGTTGTGGTTTTGTGATAGTTAAGATAGTTAAGAATCTCTTACAGACTATTCGAATAAAAAATATTACTTGAAGGAATTCACTGGGTTTCGACTGAGCTTCATGACGTTTCAGGGGGGAACCAGAAGGTCTTCAATACGTTTCAGGAAGCATTCTGTAGATCCGATGGCCTATAGTCCAGGGAGTTCGGACAGTTCAATTACCTAAAAATTTGATCAATCATAGATGTTTGTATGAGCCTATGTGATTGACTATAGTAAGAGGTTACAAGTTATGCATGGGCATCCGATGACTTAGACCGAAAAAGTTTTTGCCAATCCTTAAACATTCCCTAAATCTCCTCAACACCCATCTTTACTTTTTTTTATAAACCATCCTTATCCGAAATCTTGGGTACACCAACTGCTCTGAACACAATTAAAGTCTGTTTAGCTTAGGTATACTAGGTATATATAGGTATAGGCTGTATATACATTATCAGCATTCTAATTAATATAAAAAAACGCCAGTACATGAATATATAATTTATTCATAGAAATTATTAAAAAAAAACATAAGAAAATAATTTTATCATTTTCAAGAGCTCAAACTATAATCTAATAAACATACATCGTGATCTTCGATTAACGGTTTGACGTGTTTATTACATTGTCAAACAAGGCACTTCTTCTCTGCACCGAAGACATTTAATACCCACCGGCATATGATGGTGTAATTTGTATCATTATTTTATGTTCCGAAAAATGTCCAGCTGACCGCGTGCCAAAAAATGACGTTCATTAAAAATAAAACCGTCCAGCTGTCCTTGTCAGCTTTCACAACACAACAGCGCAGTCCGAAGTCCGAAGCAGATCCCAATCGCTCTACAATGATCAACAATAACATACGGCTGTCTGTCTGTCGGAACGGGGCCCGTATAGAAAAGAAGTAAATTTTCTTACTTAAGGCACTCTCCTGCATCATCGGCAGCAGCAGCAGCAGCAATAACAGCCAGCACGTGGTCAATCGATTAAGAACCGGTGGTGGTTGGTGTCGTCCGGATGGCTTGAACACATTTCCGAGTTGCAGCTGCCACCACCATCATCATCGTCGTCATCAGCACCGAACTACAAAAGCTCACAAGGAGCAGTTAAAAAAACGTGAACCTACCTTTGTAGAAACGAATTCCTTCTCGAGTCTTCCTTCGAGCGCGTTGGCACCCTTGTCGCTTTCATTCCCATTTCTACTGCTGCTGCCGCCGCCACACCGAATCCATTCCGGTGCGAACTCTTGGCCTGAGTATGGCTAATTGAATTGAAAAGGGAAAAACAAGTTCCATTCTGATGGGTAGCATCCTCGAGAGATATCTAATGCTTCCAGTGAAGAACAGCCTTAAGCCTGATGACGGTCTCTATCAAGTTCGGTCCTCAGCAGTGCGCGGCACACGGAAGGTCTTAAGATTGCGACCATCGTCACCCCTCTGGTTTTATTTCGACATTTCAACCCCCTTCTATGTGATGCGCGCGCACATTTGAATCATGAAATGTTTTGGACCTTCACCATTGCCAATACCAGACGTGGCTGTAAATACAAATCAAACGGGTGCACTGTGCACAATGATCTATAAGGAAAATTTACGAGGAACAATACAGTTTTTATTATTTATTTTGAATGTCTGGCTCTACCGGGTTTTGTCCGGCATACTAGTCCAACTTAGTATTTTCCAGCTTATTTTTGCTTTCACACCATCAAGTTCGTCATAAGAACGGCTTTAGTACATTTCTCCAAATTCCAATACCCCGAATGACCCATACATACATACCTACATTTATTTACACAACATTACAATTAGGATAACCCCTCAAAAACCACTGAAGCGTCCTTGAGATCCCCTGATATTCCCTGAAAACTTCTGAGGCCCCATGAGACCCCCTGGAACCCCTTTGAAAGCTTCTGAGGCTCCCTGTAACTCTCCATGAGAGTCTTTGAAACGCTCTTAGAACACCCTGAACCGTCCCTCAGACCCATCCAGCCTCCTCAGAACCCCTTATGCTCCCATAAACGCTCCTGAGACCTCCGGGACACCTTGATACACCCATGAAACCTCCAAAACGCCCCTAAACCGCCTGAAACCCTCTTGAGACCCCCCTGAAACACCCCAAAGACTCCCATGGAATCCCCGATGGCCCTCTTTAACTCTCTGAAAAGCCCCTAAGTTCTCCTGTGAGCCTCTGCGACCCCATGAAACGCCCTTGCAAGGGCTCATGAGCACTGAATCAAATTTCAACCATCGTGCAACAAAAATGACAATTTCGCAACCTACATTTGTTACGACAACCCACCCTATGTGACATAAGTTTGTCCCAATTTGAACAGAATAGAGTAATTCTAACATTCCTTTCCCTTCCCAACTGACTATAGGGACGTGGCCGGCGCCGGTATTGATCCAAAATGTATGAGCTGCTAGAATTGCACTTTGAGAATAAGTGGAGTGTCCCAGCCCTTATTCATTTGGATCTCAGTGCAATTGGTACCAGCTCAGATCAATAACGGAGTAGCAACCATTGACATGTATAGTCAGATTTGATCGTTGATCGTTGATCGTTGATTTGAACAGAATAGAGTAATGATCGTACACCATGCGTTTAAAATTTTTTAATCCTTGCAACGCTGTTGAAGATCTATCATCAAACAGTTTCGATTTTGAGTTAGTCTCCAACAAACATTTTTGAGATTAAGTCATTATCTGTTACCAGTTAGATTAAAGCAAGGAATGAAAAGTAATCGTCTTGTCTTCTTTGTTGCTTTTCTTGTTCTTTTTTGTCCAACAATTATCTTCCCTGGCCTTAAGACCTTCAGGTATCCCCCTGAAACTCCCAGGGATTCCTGAAATGTGACACCGTGAAACTCTCAGGAACGTCCCTGATGCCCCCAAGAAATGCTCGCAAAACCTCCTGGTACTTCTTAAGACTCCTGAAAATGCCTCTGCGCCCCCCTGGAATGCCCCTGAAGCGTCCTTGAGACCCCCTGAAACGCACCTGAGTCACTGAAACCCTCCTGAAACTTCATGAAACGCCCCAGAGACCCCATGAAACACCCCAGAGACCCTATGAAGCGCCCCAGAGACGCTCTGGAATTCCCCGGAAACCCCTGAGATCCTCTGAAACTCTCCTGAATCCTTAATCTCGGTACCCCATGAGGCCCTCTGAAACGCACTTAAGCAGGCCTGCAAAATATCAGTGTCAGTGCCTGTTTTTCAGCCGAAAATGAATGACTGCGGCGGTCGTTTTCAGTTCCTCGATGTGAGAAGAGTTCGAGAGCTCCATTCGTGAGCGACCCAACAAGGTCAATTCCCAATCACCCACACACTACTCATGCTGACAGGCCATTCGTCTCAAGCGATGGCTTGTGAGAGTGAGTGCTCTATACGCTACCACGGGTGAAAACACTTAACTACAGAAAATTAAGTGGAAATTTAGCCATGTCAGCTCTTGCTTTCAACACGCTGCGTGCGAGTGTAAGTACCTATTTCATTTCGCTCCCGTGTTGCTGATCGGAAAGCAACATTGACAGGAAAACCAAAACAGAGAAAATGAAAAAAAAGCAAAATATCGCTATCAAAAAGGCCTGTCGAAAAAATGCAGCACTGCACTTGAGTGCTCCAGGTACCCTCTGAAACGCCCCTGACGCCTCCATATACACCACTGAGTCCCTCTGGAACGCTCCTGAGCCTTTCTGGTACCCCCTAAAAGTTCCTCAAACGCCTCTGAGACCCATCAAACATCCAGGTCCCCTGGCGCCCCGTGACACCCGTTGAAGCGCTCCTGAGCCCCCCGGAAACGCTTTTCAGATCTCTTGAAGTACCTCTGAGACCCAGTGGAGTTCCTTGGAGCTTCTTGGAACCCCCGCAGGCTGGAGCTGCAACAAAATTAAGTTTCATCATAATATGATCTTCTACAATTTGTTCCTAAGAGTATCAACTACCATATATGCGAATATAGGCCAAATCAAACGTGAACGCTGGGTGATGGACTGGAGGTAATCTAGCGTCTCATGTATTTGGCTTGAAACCCCCATATACGGACTTCAACTCATTTGTGCCAGCTTAGTTTTTACCAATTGAGCAGCAGGTTTTACCACTTTCGGCGGGATACCCGGAACCTGATTCCAGAACACTGCCAGTAGTTTCAAATATTGTCAGAAGCTAATTTCTTGCTAACCGATCAACAGGTTATCGCAAAAGGCGTGATTTCATGTGTAACACGCACGCATTTGGCTCAGTTTCATGCTTGGACACTTCCGGCGGGACACCCGGAACTGGTTTCGGAACACAAGCTTTTGTACCAAATATGGTCAAAATCTAACTTCTTGCTAGTCCAGTGATACCCAAAGCGGGCGAAATCGCCCCCTTGGGGGCGAAAATCAGACTCAGGGGGGCGAAAATTTAAAAAATCAAAATAGGGGGCGAAAATACTAAGAAGGGGGGCGATTTTTTCAATAATTGGAAAACATCAATAGTATCGAATTACAAGTCGATAATGTAAACGGAATCCTAAAAACTTCCTGACCTTCAGGCTGACATTTCAAGTTTTATAGGATTGTTGAAAAAATGCCAACAAACATAATCAAACATTCACTTAATTTTACAGAATTATTGGTGTTTAAGTGGCCTTTTTGGCGAAATTTCTAGAAAAAAAATAAGTAAGACTGCCAGACATATTCTGAAGGATTTCTGGGATTCTGAAAATCTAACATGGGACAACTATATTGCACATGGCATTATATGGTGAACATATCGTGATTAGTTCTGTCAAAAAGATGAATGGAACTTTTATTTTCGAGAATTGATGAGAAAGATTAGGTTTTAATTCATAGGCGGATTTCTTCATAAAATTTTTAATCAAGAACATGACGTTCAGACTAATTTCAGCATACTTTTCAAATCAAATTTGCCACTCCGTGTTTGAAACTATTTCAGAGACTTTACTATGAGTTAACTTGAAAACATTCCAAAAATTCAACGTTAAATTCCCTCAAAACCAAATCCTGAATGCACCATGCTTACTTATTTGACAACTTAATCAAAACACAGGAAACGTTCAAATTTATACGAAGCATGTCGATTTGGATCACTGGCTTTGCTTAATTTTCTATTGCCCGTTACAAATGTTTATTTCACTCTTTGTCCCACCACTCCTTGCTAGTCGAGGAGAGTTTTAATGCATTTAATCCGGAAAATATTAAAAATTCATCGGATTTGTTAAATAATTTTTGGCAAGACGCAATATTTTGATAAATACTTTTCAACTGCCCCCTCAAAATGCAAATTCAACCAAAATTGTTTGATGAGAGGGGGGGGGGGTGCATACAAAAAGTCGTAATGAAATTTGCATCAGGCTTACTGAGAACAGCAATTACATATAAAAAAACACCGCTATTTTCCTGAGTTTCACTTTTTACACATAACATGTTTTTTGCAATTGCTTTCAAATTCTTTATCAATCTTATTTGACTATTTGTACCAAACATTGACTCTCGGCGTTAAAAATTTCCTTTTTACTGGTAAGACATCTGGTTGAGAATAACGAGTGATCATAGCTGGCCACAGTCCGTTCTCTTCCGATCAATCAATGTTCAATCAACAAGCGTTTGGGAATCAGCTACAAGCAACATTTATATATATTCAAGCACAATTATAATTCAGTATATTTTATTCTAATGCGGAAAATGAACGCATTACAAAAAAAAATAAAAAAATAGAGTGAAACAAACGGAAATACATTAAATGGCACTACTAGCTTTGCCACTGTAGCGCTTTTAAGGGTTTCCGTTAAGCATAATTTCAGTCTTTTACTATAGAAAAAATAAATCTCACCTAGGGGGGCGAAAATGTTTTTTTGAAGCTTCAAGGGGGCGATTCCTCCTAAAAGTTTGGGAAACACTGTGCTAGTCGATCATCAGGTTATCCAAAAAGCCGCGATTTTATGTGTCACAAGCATCGGGTTGGCTCATTTTCCTGCTTGGCCACTTCCAGCGGGACACATAGAATCGGTTCCGGGTTACAATCGCTCGTTTCAAATGTGGTCGGAACCTAATTTCTTGCTAACTAATCTTCAAGTTACCGAAACAGCAACAATTTGATTTGAGAGGTTTGGCTCTCAAACTTGGCAACTTCCGGTGGGACACCCAGAACGGGTTTCGGAACACAACCGGGAGATGTAAATATGATCTGAGTCTATTTTCTTACTAACCGTTCATCAGATTACCGAAAAAGCTGCGACTTGATGTGTCCCATGCATCGGTCGCTGAAATCGGTTAATGTTTACTATCTAAAAATGAGGTGACCTGATCCGTCCGGAAGGAAAGCGCCTGTGCGAAACACAGTGAGACGGATTCCGATATTTTTCAAACCAGTTTTCATAGAGCAAAAATATTTCTTGAAAGCTAAAAACAAATGACGGTTAAAAGTTCAAACAAACAAGAAAACGATAACAACTATACTTTCGAATCCATGAAAAAGGCCAAGTAAAGAACGAAACGTCGAAAGAAGAAAACATAGTTGATTTGATTCTCCCAGCAGACTGAAAAACCACCAACGTCACTGAAGACATCCAACATACAGTCGATCATCTATGAACATTTTTACTCGTACATTATCTACTGAACCACAGTGCTCTTCTACTGATTGCACAACATTCGTAGATCCCAGCAGCATATTTGAAAGAATCCCTTACTCAAAGCTTTCGCCTTGGTATCAAGGTAGGTATGTGTTTCTTCCCCTTTTTTTCGAATCGGAAGCATCAAACAACACGTTGTGGACCCGTGTGCTTCTTCCGAACCGGAGCGAGCCGAGTTCTCTACGATCATCATCGAGAGAGCGCTAGTTGGATGAAGGACACCACTACCTACTGCTTGTGGTGAGGGACCCTAAATCACAAGGAAGGTGAACCTGAAGCATAAACACGCGTTCCTTCCGAGAACATAACTGCGCTGCGTAATTTTGGCGTTCGTTCGTTTTGCTCGGGGTATGCATAGCGTTATATTTCTTTCGGAGTTTGAGCTGGTATAGGAAATCTTGTTTGTCTCTTTTAAAACAAAATAGTGTTGTAATCATAACAAAATGTCATCGTGGAAAATTTAGTTAGAAAAGAAGTATTCTAAGAATTTTTAAAGATTTTGCAACATTTGGCTTATTATACTTCTTCGAAACAACAACCGTATTCCATAAATATGTTTCCTGCATACCAACACGTTGGAACCCCCCTCACATTTTGCTACTGTTTGGTGCGTATTTATATTAAGTATCTCAAAATGGAGTAGTCAGTGAAAATCCATGTCCACAAGGATTCAAAAATTCACTAGGATCACATTTACAAAAGACTGAGAAGTGCACAAACATTATTACAATCGTTATAATTGTGGTATGCAATGCATATTGTTTTGCCTGACTAGGGTTACAATAGAAGCGTAAAAAACACGAATTCCAGAAGCGTTTACCCGAAATTTTACCGAAAACACGTGGTCGGTAGCTGAGACGCATGTACGCTCTCTCTTCTTCCATATCAGCATCTCCTGTCGTGGTGGATGACTCACTCACTTCCTTTGGGTGCTGCTCGTGAAGCATCTACTCCTAGCCTGAGTAAAAGTAGACGAACGATGAATCGTCAAAAGAAACTAAATCAATGCGAGCATAGACCTATCCTAGAAAAATACCTACAAAGCACCATGCGTTCTCCGTTCGCTTTTGCGTATTAGTATGAACGGTAGTATTGTATAACTTCATAAATACACAAAGTTTCAAAGGTACCCATCCATACAACAATGGCATAGCCTAAAGAAAAGAACGTGCTCTGGGGCGAGCACCGCGAGCGAGCTAAAGAAAGACCGTTCATAACATCTTTTTAGAGCATGATTTATAGGATCGCTTTCTTTCTAAGGGGTTTGTGGATGCCCATGCACCACTTTTGTGTGTTGCTCGATCCCCTCCGGAATACATACCAACCGGTGTTCCTTTGCATTGCAACCAATACAACACAAGTAGGTTGATGAATGCCACCATAAAATACGCTTTCATCGTGATGGGCGACGTGCAGAGGCGCGTGATCGGTTGGTGGCCCATAGACGAGAGAATGTGCAGGTTGAGAATCAAGGGCCGATTCTGTAACTTCAGCATAAAACACGTGCATAGCCCACGCCCCACACTCTTTTTTATAGAATAAGGAAATCTGTTGGTTGGCATCACCTTAGAAAAACCTCATTCTGCCACTACCTGATCTTGCCTCCACGGTACGTCCGTTCGTAGAGGAACGGGGGGCGTACTTGCGCACTCTGACTGTCAAACGTCAGCCATCACATATAGCTGTTCTCTAGGGAACCAACTCGACTAACCGTTGGTCGGCCCGCCATTTCCTCTGGAGGTGAAGCACGGTTGTGGATAACGTGGCCGACACGTCGTTCCACTCGTCCACCCCCGTACACATCCTTTCTACTATGTTATCGGGAGAAGTATCTCTACCGCATACCTCCCACATGCTCGACATCTGCTCCGCGAAGCGCGGGCTTTCGAAAAGCACATGTTCCGCTGTCTCCGCCCTATTTGCACACTCCGGACATGAGGGCGAATCTGCATGCCCGAATCTGTGCAAGTACCACCTAAAGCACCCATGGCCCGACAGGAATTGTGTCAGGTGAAAGTTCACTTCGCCATGGGGCTTACACGTCCACCGGGACACGCTCGGTATGAGCCTGTGTGTCCACCTACCCTTGGTCGAAGAGTCCCAGACTCTCTGCCATTTCACCATGGACGAAGCTCTGGCGTTTCGTCGCGTACCTCTTGTACCTCTTTCTTCGTAGCACCTCAACATCCTCGGCCAGCACTAGTGATATCGGCATCACGCCCGCTACCACGCATACCGCGTCTTTCGAGACGGTCCGGTATGCACTGGCCACCCTAAGGCACATTAGCCTGTGTGTGCTTTCTAGTCTATCTCCATTCCTCTTCACTTTGAGCGCGTTCGACCATGCGACGGAGCCATACCGTAGCAAGCAGCTTTCGCTTACTCGAGACAACTGCCGAATTGTTTGACATCATCCTAGATAATGCCGTAACCGCCACGCTCGCTCTCTTACAAGCATACTCGACAGGACTACTGAAGTTCAACTTGTCGTCGACCATGACTCCAAGAAGCTTCAGTGAGCAACACGACTCGATCGAGCACCCGCCCGTGGTGACCACTGCCTCTTGTGCAGACTTGCGGTTGTTCACCACCACCACCGTCTTGTGGTGTGCGAGTGTCAGTTGCCTCGACCTCATCCAGCCTTCCACTATGTCTATCGCATGCGCTGCCGTCAATTCCATCTCTTCAACCGACTCACCGTATTCCACCAGGGTAATGTCGTCAGCAAAGCCAACCAACTTTACTCCCGGTGGTAGTGCTAGCCTCAATACGCCGTCGTATGCCGCGTTCCACAGTACCGGGCCCAAGATTGATCCTTGCGGTACCCCCGCGGTGACATTGTACTGTTTTTGGACTTCCTCGGTGTCGTAAATCAGCACCCTGTTCTGGAAGGAGTTTTGCACATGACTACCCGGTAGGCATCTACCCAGGGGGTTGTGTTGACCGTCTGACAGAGATCATTGAAGCACGCCCGCTTACGCCTCCTCTCGCTCCGTTCTCAACTCATCGGTCCGGGCTGCATTCTTCTCCTTGTCCTATGGCAAGATGCGCGGAGTTTCGTGATCTCCTGGCACCACCAGTATACTGGTCTTCGTCCATTCCTTGGTATGGATCATCTCGGCATTGCCGCGTCACACGCTTTTCTCAGGGTACCAACTAGACCGTCGCCAGACAGGTACTCGGTGTTCTGCTCCATGAGCAGTCGCTCCACAAATGCCGGCTTATCGAAACTCGAGGTTGGCCATCCTCGGTGAGTGTCGGTTATCCTCGACTGCTGCCGTCTACCACCATATTCGATGCTGTATCGAATCGCCAGGTGATCACTACGCGTGTACCCGTTGTCAACTATCCAGTCTGAGCTAGGGTTAAGACCCGGGCTCTAGAAGGTCACATCAATGATGGTAAAGCCCGACTTTTATCATGCCCTTTGATGCCGCTTGTTTCGCCTTCCCAATTGGAAGCTTGATCGTCGCGATCTGCGTGCCTGCTGGGACCCGCCTGATGTGGATCGATGCGCTTAGCGCGTCCACATTACACTGCTACTTAAGGACAGCAGACAGCTCCTCCGCGGTTGCGATCTCATCCAGGTTCTTACATTGGAGAGTCGCCTCCGGCGTCAGAGCCCTCCCCTGTACCTTCTCTCCTGGCACTTCCTGTGCTAGTGCCGTGTAAGAGGAGCTCTTGTTGATTGCATCCTTCTTGAGCACTAGCATCATCTCTCCTGTTCTTGTGCGCCGGATGCTTTCGACATCCGCGCCTAGCTCCGAGAAACGATTCTCGCCGCGCATAGCCCGCAGCACATCAGCTATAGCTATTTCCCTCTGTTTTTGAGGACCAGTGCGTCGCCCCTCGTGCGTTTACGAGCAGGCTTCGCTTTGGTTTTACTCAAAGCCTCCTCTTTCCGCTTCTTCTTTCCCACCGTAATCCAAGGGTTCTCCTTCTCTTGGACCGGTTGGTCACCGCTACTTTTAACAACCTCGACTCGGGGTATCGATTTTTTTATTTCTAGCTCGTTTCGCGACTGGTTTGGGGTTGCTCGCACCGGGGTTGCCTCACCGGCCGTTCCTCGTCGACGGATCTCGGCCTTTTAGCTTGGGCCGAGATTTTCGCTCTATCTGCCGCCCCACCTGGCTGCACCCTAATCGCGCTCTCTGTAGAGGGGCGGTCCGTTTGCGTGAACCCGCATCAGTCGCTTTGCCTCGCTCGACCAAGAGATCATATTCCTTCTTGGCCTGGGCTAGCGAATCGCGGAGCCTCAGCAGACCTTTTTTTAACACTTATGTGGCCGGCAGGGTACCCGGCTACCTTCTTCAATTTCAAATCTCGATATTTTCATGGTTATTGAGACTAGGATGTTGTAACTCTGTTAGATCTTAGAACTCGTAAAAATACATCTATTAATGGGGTTGACCGAATTTTAAAGTGAGGAGGGGCAGGGGGAGGGGCTCCTGATTTTTTTTTATTACGTGGAAGGCCGGCAGGGTACCCGGGTACCCGCGAAATTCAAATGATCATATCTCCGTCAATTTTTCATCGATTTTGGAAATTTTTTGCTCATTCAACTCAGAAACTCATCATCTATCGGGAAAATATTTGGTTAGACCGATTTAATCACCGTGGTTTTCGGAAAATCCATATTTTTGAGAGCATTTCGTTATACCATATTGAAACCCACATTGTTAAGGCTAGGATACCTTAAAGTGTTTATGGTCAACCATGGCCCCACTGGAAGCGTGTTCCGAAATCACAGTTTCAAAGTCAACACGTTTTGTGATTCCAGGCCGGTCAGATACAATATGCCAAAGCAATTTTACGATGCTTGGTTTGGTACCGAAATTGCTACTAACCTACCGAAAATCCCGTATATTATTGTATTGTATAAAAACATGGATCCGGAAATCCGGATTTTCCGGTACCTATGGTAATCGGACCGGTCCAACCAAATACGATCTCGATAGATAATAAGTTTCTGAGTTGAATGAGGCAAAAACTTTTAAAATCGGTGGAAAAATCGCTGAGATATGATTATTTCCATTTCCTTCTACGGGTGTTTTTTTTTGCTGGCCACACTACGGTTAAGGTCTTTGCTGATGTTATTCCGCCCGCTCGTGTCGCCGATCAGCTCGTCGAGCTGTTCAGCGACTACCAGCAACTTCGGAAGTCCATCTCTGTTCAGCGCACGCGTGAGTTCCGCTCCACTCATCTGCGTGTCCTCGGTCACTGATCCGACCCTCGGTGTTCCGTACTCCGACACTTGAGGGGATTCCACCCCCGTTGCTTGCGTTGGTGATCTAACCAGTCCGCTTCTCGTGAACGGGTTGATCACCTCACCCTCCGTATTCTTGACCTCTTCAATCAAAAACGAATCCATCACTGCAATAAGGGTCTCCCTTAGAGTCGCTCACTGCCACTGAAGTAGTCGCCCACATGGCTATGCGTAGCACCATTTTCCAACACAGCCTCGCTTATCGTTACACCTGGAGATCACCTCAGCAGACGGAATCGCAAATCGACCACGTTCTTATTGATGGACGGTACTTCTCCAACATTATCGACGTCAGGACCTATCATGGCGCCAACATCGAATCCGACCACTATCTAGTGATGGCCAAACTGCGCCCAAAACTCTCCGCCATCATCAATGTACGGTGACCGCCACGGCACGAGCAAGACCGACGAACACAACAGGATGTCGCCTCAGTATTCGCGCAGAATCTCGAGGCCGCGTTGCCAGACGAGGGCGAGCTCGATGAGGCCCCTCTAGAGGACTGCTGGAGTACAGTGAAAGCAGCCATCAACGACGCAGACGAGAGCACCATCGGATACGTGGAACGGAATTGACGGAACGAATGGTTTGACGAAGAGTGCAGAACGGTTTTGAAGCAGAAGAACTCAGCGAGGGCGGTAATGCTGCAGGAAGAGACTCGACAGTACGTGGAACGTTACAAAACAGTAGTGGAAACGTCAGACCCACCTCTTTCGGGAGGAGAAGCGCCGCCTGGAAGAAGCAGAGTGCGAAGAAATGGAACTGCTGTGCCGTTCTTGAGAAACACGGAAGTTCTACCAGAAGCACAACGCATCCCGCAACGGGATAAAGACGGAATATGCAGCGATAAAGACGGAGGCCTCTTGACGGACGGACTTCAGGTGACCAAAAGGTGGAAGCGGCACTTCGATCATCACCTGAATGGCGTGGAGAACGTAGGCACTGGAGTCCACGCCAACAGAGGAAATGACGATGCCAGTGCAGCGGAGAACGGAAATGAACCAACTCCCACGCTGAGGGAAGTTCAGGATGCCAGTCACTAGCTCAAAATCAACAAAGCAGCTGGTAATGATGGTATCGCAGCTGAACTCATCAAGATGGGCTTAGAATATAAGGTCAACTGTCTGCACCGGCTGATTACCAAGATCCAGAAAATCGAACAGTTACCGGATGAGTGGAAGGAAGGGGTAATCTATCCCATTCACAAGAAACGGTTGCACAACGGTTGTGGTTGTGGTCGGTTGTGGCCAGATTGTTAGAACTTTACAGCGATTACCATTTTGAATGTTGCCTACAAAGTAGGGTCTTGGACCATTTGGGCAGTACGACCTATTTTGGGCACTTGCTGCTATAACTCAGTCAATATCAAACTGATTGACTTGATTTTTTTGATATGGGCCCAAGGGCCCATATAGCCGAGGCGGTAAACGCACGGGTATTCAGCATGACCATGCTGAGGGTGACGGGTTCGATTCCCGGTCGGTCCAGGATCTTTTCGTAAAGGAAATTTCCTTGACTTCCTTGAGCATAGAGTATCTTCGTGCCAGCCACACGATATACGCATGCAAAATGGTCATTGGCAGAGGAAGCTCTCAGTTAATAACTGTGGAAGTGCTCATAGAACACTAAGCTGAGAAGCAGGCTTTGTCCCAATGAGGACGTTACGCCAAGAAGAGAGAGAGAGAGAGTAGGGTGGCCCATACTTATATGAAAAACAAAAATTTTGAAAAATGTCAACTCTTACCTCCTGAAATAATTGTTTTGGACTCCCAGAAGCTACGTTCAAAATTTGAGCAAAATCGATTAAGCCTAAGGGGGCGCTCTACAAGTTTGAAGTTTGTATGGGAAACCATGGCCAAGTGTATGCAGAAATCTTTGGTTTTCGAATTTTGGGGGAATTAGTAACAATTCAGCGGATATCATGAGACTTTAAAGGGCGTTACAACGGTTTACAGTGGCGTTTCAGAGGTATTTCAGTATGTTTCAGGGGGTTTCAGGAACGACGCGCGTCCTAAAGGATTGAAGACGGCTCAATAATGATTCAGGGGAGTATAAAACTCTTAAAGCGCCACTGAGGCTTTTCGAATCCTACTGAGAACCTCTAAAACGCCTTGGAGACCTTTTGAAACTCTGGAATCTCCTGAAATTCCTTGACGCGCCTGTGAGGCCCCCCTGGTAGCCCATAAACCGTCCATGAGAACCCTTGGCGCCCTTGGAATCCCCCTAAACGCCTCTGAGATCTCCTGGTAACCCGTGGAGCCTCCTGGGAGCTCCTTGACACGCCCCAGATATCTGATATCCCAGAGACCCTTGAGACCCCCTTGAACATCTGCAACCTCCCTTTGCTTTTTCCCATAAACGCACTTTGGCTACCGTTGCCATAGTTACTGTTATTATTACATTTTTTTATGTACGATATTGATTCTGAACGATTCAGAATTATAGCGTATTATTATTATACAGCGTAACAAAAACTAACTATTGGTCTGTCTCAAGAGCACACTTATGTGTTTCCGGCAGATTTAGGGCCGCTGAATCCGAATCCGTGCTCAGATTCGCTCCAGCACGTCACAATTTTGAGCTATACTTCAATTTATAGGGCAAAATATGCGGTTTTGGGCTTTTGCGATTGCAAGCTACTAAGCATAGAAATATTTTTTTAGGCAATCAAAAGGTAAATATTTAAACACACGTCACAATTTTGAGCTATACGACAATTTATAGAGCAAAATGTGTGATTTTGGGCTTTTTTGACTGCAAGCCATTGAGCATGGAAATATTTTTTTTTTACAATCAAAGGGTAAATTGGTAAATTAACATCTAAATTAACGACTCATGCTAAATATTTCGTTTCAAAAAATAATATATGATAGTTTTAAGCATTTTATGTTGGGTCCGATATTTCCCATACAAGTCACCACCCAAATGTTGCATGCAAGTTTACTTACTAACATGAGGTGCTTAAATCTATCAAATTTGATTTGGTAAAATTAGATATATTGCATGAGTCGTTAATTTAGATGTTAATTTACCAATTTACCCTTTGATTGTTAAAAAAATGTTTCCATGCTCAATGGCTAGCAGTCAAAAAAGCCCAAAATCACACATTTTGCCCAATAAATTGGGGTATAGCTCAAATTGTAACGTGCTGGAGCAAATCTGAGCCCGGATTCAGATTCAGCGACCCAAAATCTGTCAGAGACACATACATTTGCTCTTGAGACAAAAAAGGTATATCAATTAAGACGATGCCCACCAATGCATGAGTAAACCCAAATTGGCAACCCTTATCATAACGTCCAACCCCATCAATCGTTGCTAAATTGGTTTGGAAATGATAACCTACCTTTCCGGTGAACAGTGGATTCATATATTTGGCAATATATTGGCTATCTCGGTTGCTATCACTTTCATTTTGTTTTTGGTCTGGATATCAAAAGAAAAACAAGAAGTCGTTCAACAAGTAAAACAAAAAAGTGATCGTCTTCGTCTGGCTTTTGATACCATTGTTCCGTCTTGCGTTGATGTTGTCGTTTGTCCCATTCATTTGCCTACAATTTGCAATTATTGCGTCCAAGTCGCGAGAGAAATTCAACCCATATGGAAGATAATGTTCTATACGGGCGGGCATGGTTGGAAATGTACAGAATCTCGATTGTTGGAACAATTTTAACAACGGGAAATTTAATATTCTAGAAGTTCCTTGAAATTTGAACCGAAGCAACATCACTGGCCATCCTAAAATGCGATCCCCAAGCGAAACAAAAAGTACCGGGCATTCAATCAATAAAAGCGTCAGCTAATTCACTGGCTTCATGGCTGCCATGTTCGTTCACAGAGCGATGCTGTTCCAGAAGAAATCTGCCAATCTTCCAGGAATTCCTTTAGGAACTTATCCAGGTATTCCTCCAGAAGTACCGCCAGGAGACTTTACTGAAGGTAATTCAAAGGTTTCTCTTGTAGTTCCTTCTAAGATTCCTTTTTGATTCTTCAGGGTCTGTTAAACGCTCCGTCAGAATTTTGCTTCAGGGTTTTTTTCAAGCTCCGTCAGGTGTTTCTCTTGGAGTTCATTCAGAAATCCCTCCAGAAAGTTGTTCAATGATTCCTCCAGGAGTTCGTTCAGCAATTTATTCAGCAATTTCTCAAGGAATATCATGAGGAGTTCTTCCAGCAGTTCCTTCATGGATTCGTTCAGGATTTTTTGTAGATATTCCTAAAGATCCCCTGGAATTCTTTGAGAAATTTCTCTTAAAATTCCTTGGAAGATTTTTTCAGGAATTCATTGAGGGATTTCTCAAGGAGCTCCTGCGGATATTTCTCCATCTAAGCAACATTGTTTAGTTAAATAGACTAGAAGAGGTTCTTAGAACCACCATAAAATCAGAATAAAAGGTATTAGATTTTATGACGGTTCTTAAAACCTCTACAAGACTAATTGGTCATATCAAAATGTTGCTTGGGCAGGGACTCTTCCGGAGATTTCTTCAGAAACTCCTAGAAGGACTCCTCATACAACTCCTTCAGTGATTCCTCCAGTAACTTTTTGAAGGATTCTTCCTGGAATTCTTAGAGGTATTTCGTCTGGAGTTCCTTGAGAGATTTTTTTTCAAAAATTTCTTGAGGGATTGTTCTAGGGATTTCTCCAGGAATTTATTCAAGGATTTATCCAGGAAGTGCTACAGGCATTTCTTCTTGAAATCTTTCAGGCTATTTATTCTGGAATTCATCAAGAGATTTCTACCGAAATGACAAGGAACTCCTTCAGGGATTTCTTTTAGAATTCTTTGTGGGATATTCCTGGCATTCCTAGAAGGGTTTCTACATAAAATTCTTCAGGAATTACCCCAGTATTTTCTGTCGTATTTATTCTAGAAATCTTCCGGAACTCTTAAGAGGAATTTCCTTAGGAAATCTTCACAGATTTTTTCTCAAATTTCTTTAAGGATTTCCCCTGAAATTCCATCAGGGATTTCTACAGGAGCTCCTTCTGGGATTCTTTCATGACTTTTTTGAGAAATTTTTCTCGGAATTCCTCCAAGAATTCTTCCGGGAATTCTTTAAGGGATTTTACCTGAAGTTCCCTGAGGATTTTTTTGTGGAAGGACTCCTCCAGGAATTCCTTCGGGGTTTCCTACAGGAATTCTCCAAGGAGTTCCTTCAGAGGCCCCTCATCAAGATCATCCGAATCGCTGGATGAACTTTCTTTTGTGATCGGTCTAGGAGCTCCGCTAGGGATTCCTCCAGGAGTTCATGCTGTGATTTCTCCATGAATTCCTTACGTGGTTTCTCCTGTAATTCTGTCAGTGATTCCTCCAGGAGCTTTTCCAGAGAGGTCCTCAGGAACTCCTTCAGAGATTCCCCCTAGGAGTTTCATCAGGAGTTCCTCCAGACGCATTTTTCAGGGATTCTTGCAGAAAATCCTTCAGGAATTCCTTCAAGGGTTCCTCCTCGACTACACTCAGTGATTTCTCTAGGAGTCCCTTCGGGGACTGCTCTAGAAGTTCCTTAAGGAATTCTTTCAGCGTAAATTGCACTGATTCCGAATTTTTCGGAGCATGTGCCAAAACCTGTCCGCGAATTGCATTTCATAGCCACTGGAATAAAAAAAATCGAACAGAACACGTGAGGAACTTCCTTGGGCATAGAGTATCTCGAAGTCAGAGCAACTCTTGAGGAATTCATGTTCAAAGATCAATATGTATATAGCACTACCGAAAATTTGCCTCTCTATGTGCTCTGTTTACGATATGAAGAACTAGGGTGCGTGTACCAATTATGGCACTACTAAGGAAAACTATTTGTATAAAAATAACAAGAAGACCAACGAATGTCACCAACATGTTAAAAGATAGCTGAACTACCCGAGCAAAGTCTAACAACAAAATGATAGCAAATCGAAAACACAATTTGTAATCAGCAGCAAATTGATATCACATTTTGATATCAGATTGTCTTGATTCAATTTGATTTCAAATTTTGATTTCGTTTTGCTGTCACTTCAACTAATTATAAATATTAAAGTTTTTGAGGAATTTCAAAACTTCTAGACGACCTTGTATAATACAACTAATGCTATACCATCAGTGCAATTAACATATTGCATTTAAGTTTTCATATCATTCAAAAAACTATACTTTTAACGATTTTTCCATTTTTTCACACTGATAGCAAAAACAGTTATCAATTTGATATCACTGATGGCAGGAATTGTTATCAACTTGCTGTTACTGGAACATTTTTCTGCTCTCATTTTTGATGTTTTAACCGTTAAAACGACCAAAATGACAACAACCTGAGTTATCATAATTTGCAATATCACAACATCAAAATTAGTTTTCAATTTGCTGTCAAGCTTTGCTCGGGTAGCATACTTTACAGGAAAAATATAGAAACGGAGCCAAAACTACTTTTAGTATTTTTTTAAAAGCGTGTGCCAATGATAGGAACCCTGTACCAGTTATGGCTACATTTGTTAACTTCGGTTCCTTTTCGCACTATTTGCATGCATTTCTTATGGGATTAGCCATAACTGGTACACTATGGCGAAAAAGGGTGCAAGGAAGTCGAAACTTTTAAGGAAAATGATTTATTCCTACCACAATTTGAGCAAAATGTGGAGTTTAAATGAGTGCAACCATCTTTTGTGAACGTAATCTGTTGTTCATATTTTGTTTCTTGTTGATTTACATCGTCAAAGGGTAATAATCAACTGTGGCAAATTATTAGTACTATAGCCATAATTGGAGCACTTACCCTACTACCAACCACCAGTGGGGAGATAAAATAGTATTTAAAGCAATTCAGTATTATAATTTACATTTTATGTAACTCATATTGGTATCATAATGGTCAATTTTTCCAAACTGGTCCATTATGCTACTGAAATGAGTTGCATAACGAAACACATTTGCATAATGTTCGTAATGTAACAGATTTCAGTTGCATTATGAACATTATGCAACTCAAATGAGTTGTATAATGAAAAAATCCAATTTAAGCCCATTTCAACCTATTCCACCTTATATTTATAATTTTAGTGATAATATCACTCTAAATCCGATACTAATATTTTTGTATAGTAATGTTCAAATTTGACGCTATGAACTTTATAGAATGAGAAGTTGGTGATGGTATGTGGTGCTTGCAGAGGGATACCAGAAAAACCATGACAGGGATATACCAGTAATTTCAGAGAAATCCTGACAGGGAATGGGGGGGGGGGGGGTTGGAATCCTAATAGGAATTCCAGGGAAAATCCTGTCAAAAATAGCTGGAGTATATTGACAGGTATTGCAGGGGAAGCTTGGCAGGGATAACAGGAAAATGTTGACAGAAATTATGCAAAACTCCTGACAGGAATTTTAGAGTAATCCTGGCAGGAATTGCGGATAAATTCTGATAGAAATTTCGGAGGGATCCTAACAGAAATTTTGATAGAAACCTGACAAGAGGAATCCTAATAGGAATTCTGAAGGAATTCCAATAAGAGTTCCGAAGGAATGCTAACCGGATTTCCGGAGATATCTCAACAGGATATCCTATGTAATTTTGAGAGTCATTCCGGTGAAATCCTAACAAGAATTCCGAAGGAGAGCTAACAAGAAACCTAACAGGGACTAGAGTAAGGTGGGGCAAAAGTTCGACCTTAGTTGAAAATTCAATATTTTTCGAAAATCCAAGGCAGATAAAAATAAATGAATACCGTTTGGTGATTCTACCATCCATGCGCTAAAACTCTGCTGAACAAAGTAACATCAAATGTCTTTTCAATTTTTAGTTGCAACACGTTTTGTAAGTGTGCGTCCAATTCGAACTCTTGCCCCACCGCTGGGGCAAAAGTTCGAATCTAGTGTTTGTCGAGTTTAGTTAATCGTAACACAATATTTTGACACTTTAGTAATAGGAATACCAGAAACCAATTAATATTTGATGTTGGAATTGGAATACACTTCAAAGTTCGATCTGGATTTTACCCAAATCAGGGTAAAACTTACTACATCAAAAATTAGTAGTTTTCCGCCAAATTCAGATAAAACAACATTTTTTTCAACTTCGATCGAATTTTCCCACTAATTCCATCATTTTTAGAGATAATATGTACATTTTGCACAATTTTAGGTTTTCACGTAGAGTTGCCACATGACTCGAACTCTTGCCCCACAATTCGAACTTTTGCCCCACTATGTGTAAAATATGATTTCCAAATCGTTTTTGCAAAAAGTTGTACATGCCAAAGCATCTTCAAAATATACCTAGTTTCGCCCCAAAATAAAATACCGAATTCGAATTCATTACAATTCCATTTCATGCGTTGAAAGTACCATCGCAAATTACAATTTTTCGATCAAAAACCAACATTTACTCATAACTTTTCGAAATATTAATCAATTTTTATAATTTTTGGAGTGAAAGACTCTTATTCTAATAGGTTTCGAACAACCTTGACACCCGAAAGAAAAAGTTTGAATTGAGCTCAAAAACTTCAAAAGAAACTTTTACCCCACTCGAACTTTTGCCCCACTTTACTCTACAGGAAAAATCCTGGCAGGGATTCCAGGGAAATCAGGACAGGGATTCCTGCGTAAATCTGACAGAAATTCTACGGGAATCTTGGCAATAATTTCAGCAGAACCCTGGCAGAAATTCTAGCGGTATTCTGGTAGGAATTCCAGTAGATACCTGGCAGCAATTGCAGATGATTTCTGGCAAGGAATCAATAAAAATCTTGGAAGGAATTTCAGGGTAATCCTAATAGGAATTTCAGAGAGTTCCTTGCAGTAAGAATTCCTGTGCAATTCCTGACAAAGATTCCATCTTGACTTCTGGCAAGAATTCCAGTGGGAAAAGAGCCGAATCTAAGAGGGGGCGGGGGGCCAGGGCCTCGGGCCCCCACATTTTAGGGGCCCCCACAAAAACTTTATTGTTATCCACTCCGGCCCTGGGCCCCACAATCCTTAATCCGGGCCTGAGTGGAAATCATGATCAGTGGAAATCTTGACAAGGATTCCAGTTGGAATTCTGACAGGGATTCCAGGAGGAATCCGATCAGCATTTTCCTGGCATCCTTGTCGGGACTCCCACGAAATCCTTGTCGGGACTCCCCCGGAATCCCTGTCGGGACTCTCTCGGAATCCCTATCGGCACTCCTCTGAAAACCCTGTCGGGACTCCCTCGGAATCCCACCAGGATTTTCCTCTGGATTCCTCTGGAACCCCTGTTAGGATTACGCTAGATTTACTTTAAGCTGCCGATTTTTGTAGAATTGATTGATTGATTGATTTGTCTTTATTTAAGAGACTTTCAGCCCTTGGCTGGTTCGTCTCTCGATTTTAGTAGAATTCACGTAAGGATTCCCATAGAAATTCAGGATTCTACTGGAATTATTGCCAAGATTCCCATGGAATTCCTGCCAGAAACTCTCAGGATTACATCGGATTCCCTGTTGGGAACTCTTATTAGAATTCCTCCAGAGTTCCTATTAGGATTCCTCTGGAATTCTTGTTAGGATCCCTCCGAAATTCCTGATAGGATTCCTCCTGAATTCATTTGTTCAGGATCCCTCCAGAATGCCTATAAAAAATCCACAACTGTTTGTTAATTTGTTAAATTAAAATTATTTTTAGTAATGTTAAATGCACTGCTAGTTAAGTTGACAGTGTTATAGTAGAATTAACTGAAAATTGTTGTCGTTTGAGAATCATAGGTACGGTTAGTAATTTTACTATGGAATCGGTAGTTTTCACAACAAAATTTATTTCAGTGTACAAAAATATCAGTGTCGGATTCAGAGCAATATTCACTAGAACTGATAGAGACGAACCAGCCAAGGGCTGAAAGTCTCTTTAATAAAGACAAATCAATCAATTCACTAAAATTATAAATATAGGGTGGAATAGGTTAAAATGGGCCACTTCTTGAACTCAGCACCGCATACAATCACCGCCTTCCAATTACGTCGAGATAAAACATCAAGTTTATACACTACCCGTCATAAGTACGGACTCACAAAAAGTATTGCAACAATATTGCATCACCCTGACTCACCTCGATATCTCCAAAACCTGAGGACTCACAAAGATGCTGTCTTCAGGAGAGTTATTCAGAAGACCAAAAGCAACAACTTTTCTGAAGGCGGCATTTTCGTAGGTGTTCTGGTTTTAGAGATATCGAGGTGAGTCAGGGTGATGCAATATTGTTGCAATACTTTTTGTGAGTCCGTACTTATGACGGGTAGTGTACATTTACTGTACAGATTTAGGGAGTTATTTTTATTAAAACTATAAATATAGGGCAACACTGGGTAAAATGGATCATTTCTTGAACTCAGCACCCCGTCTCATCACTGCCATCCAATTTAGATAACATCGAATTGGTCGATTACTTTGTAAAAAAAATCCATAAAACTAATTTATAGAGATCTGTTTCAAAATAACTTATATAGGGTGATATGGGGTAAAATGGGTCATTACTTAGACATGTCACAGCATGACGCCATCATCATTCAGTGCTGTAGAGCTGATAACATATTACTTGTCCAATCATGAGCTTAAATTATTGCGGCATTTGAAGCTATAGACGTTATTTTCACCAATACTACTAATAGGGTGAAATAGGGCAAAATGGGTCACATATTAGGCGCAGCACTGCATGAACTCTTCATCACTCTATTGTGAAAACAAAATAGTATCATATTCATCAATATATATATACATAAAAATTAGCGGCGTGTAGAGTTATGAAAGTACAGGGGATGGCCAAAATGTTTGGGATAGGCAACTTTTTTTCTCCCACAAAGAAAAAATCAACATGCTGTAACTTTTCATAGAGTGCATAAAAAAATCTCAAATTTTGACTGTTTGTCAACCTATTTTATGTGCATCATTGGTACAAATTTGGGCTCGATTGATTAATTTTTAGCGAAGTTAGAACCGTTCGGGTAAAACACTATTTTTAGACAACTATTTTTTGAACTGTCACATCTCGGAAACCAGAAACCGAATTGAATGATTTTTTTAACGTTTATCAACAATTTATTGATACTTAAAACAACGTTATAAAATGTAATATTTTTTCACGGCGAATTAAGTTATACCGGGTTGAAATTTTGACCAATATAGAGGAAAATAAATCAAATTTACAATACCACACAAAAAATATTAAATGTGTTCTTCCTTCAATCTTAATAGGCTCTAATATATCTGATTGGAGAGCAGTGGAAAATCTTTGGATATCAACACTAAAATTTATTGACAAAGATGTAAAAAAATTAATTTTTTTCGAGAAAAATTCATAAAGTTTCAATTTATGATAACTTTTTTCAACGTTTAAAAAGTATCTATGTTTTAATAGTTTGTGAAGCATTTACATATTGTTAGTGTACGTTCAAAATTTCAATCAATTCGGTTCACTGGTTTCCGAGATATGACAGCTCAAAAATGAGTTGTCAAAAAAATAGTGTTTTACCCGAACGGTTCTAACTCTGCGAAATATTAATCAATCGAGCCCAAATTTGTACCAATGATGCACATATAATAGGTCGACAAACAGTAGAAATTTTATATTTTTTGATGCGCTCTATGAAAAGTTTAGCATGTTGAACTTTTTTGTGAGAGAACAAAAGTTGCCTATCCCAAACATTTTGGCCATCCCCTGTATATCCATTGAAAACGGCTGATTTAGAGTAAAATGGGGCAAAATGAATCCCTTCCCGAGGTCTGCACAAGATGAAACCATCACCGTTCGATTTATTGGCCCATTTTCCATGGAAAATACATTAGTTCGAGTTTCAAAAGGAGCGGCTTCTAAATAAGTCCGATTACGGGCCCGTTTCTGCCCACTGTGCACTGTTGGGGATAGTCTTATAATGCATATACATCAGCAGCATAAAAAGTGGTATCTGTTGATCAATTTAGATAGTTGTCGCAAAAACCATTTCACCATCCACTACTCGTTTGAATATCGAACCGTACGAACGCTCTTTGTGGGAATACCATAGCAATAGCACGCAAAAACCCGTGCGAGTAAAATTCGAACCTGGACCCGTCGTCGTTCTGGTGCGATGCGTTTTCCTTTCCACCACGTGGGCCGAGCGTGTTGCAGCAATGGGGAGGATGGTAAAGTGGCGCGAAAAGGGGAGCGCAGCCGAATGTGTTGATTGAAAATTCAGAAAACCTGAACAACAGGAACCAGGAGAGGCGAACCCCAAATTGTTGGAACGAACTTTCTTGGGGACGCGACACATCGCAGTTCGGAGCTGAACTGGAGTTGATTGCGTTTTTTTCTTTCTTTCTTTTCGAGTGTTCGACACAACATAGGGAAACGGAGGAAAAACGCGCGGTGAGCATAATTTCTATGCTATTTAGCAGCGCAATACAAACGCGTTCGGTTTGGATGAGGACGGCTGCGAGTGTGTAGTGGTGGTTCGAAAACGTGTTCTCTGGAACTGGGGGAGATCGAGGATCGGTACGCAAAAGAAAAGCATGGGAGAGCAACCACTTGATGAACGAGGGTAATGACGATGATGGTTATGATGACGATGGTGAATGATTTTTTGTTTAGAGACTGAGGTGGGTGAGAAAGCGACGCAACGTGTTGAGTTGAGAAATTATGTATGCTGAATCAGCCTAACAAATAGGGAAAGGTATTGGAACACTACTTAGAACAACATATATAGATAGCAACAAAGTATTTGAGGTACGGTGAAGATCTCGTACGTTGTCAACCGGCCGTCGATTTGCTCCGGGGATTCCTCCGAGAGATTCCTCCGGGAGATCCCTCCGGAGATTCCTCCGGAGATACCTCCGGAGATTCCTCCGGGAGATCCCTCCGGGAGATCCCTCCGGGAGATCCCTCCGGAGATTCCTTCGGGAGATCCCTCCGGAAATTCCTACGGAGATTCCTTCGGAAGATCCCTCCGGAGATTCCTCCGGGAGATCCCTCCGGACATTCCTCCGAGAGATCCCTCCGGATATCTCCGGATTTCTCCGGAGATTCCTCCAGAAGTTCATCCGGAGATTCTTCCGGAAGTTCTTCCGGAGATTCCTCCTGAAGTTCCTTCGGAGATTCCTCCTGAATTCCTCCGGAGATTCCTCCTGAAAATCCTCCGGAGAATCCTCCTGAAGTTCCTCCGGAGATTCCTCCTGAAGTTCCTCCGGAGATTCCTCCTGAAGTTCCTCCGGAGATTCCTCCTGAAGTTCCTCCGGAGATTCCTCCTGAAGTTCCTCCGGAGATTCCTCCTGAAGTTCCTCCGGAGATTCCTCCTGAAGTTCCTCCGGAGATTCCTCCTGAAGTTCCTCCGGAGATTCCTCCTGAAGTTCCTCCGGAGATTCCTCCTGAAGTTCCTCCGGAGATTCCTCCTGAAGTTCCTCCGGAGATTCCTCCTGAAATTCCTCTGGAGATTCATCCTGAAGTTCCTCCGGAGATTCCTCCTGAAGTTCCTCCGGAGATTCCTCCTGAAGTTCCTCCGGAGATTCCTCCTGAAGTTCCTCTGGAGATTCATCCTGAAGTTCCTCCGGAGATTCCTCCTGAAGTTCCTCCGGAGATTCCTCCTGAAGTTCCTCCGGAGATTCCTCCTGAAGTTCCTCCGGAGATTCCTCCTGAAGTTCCTCCGGAGATTCCTCCTGAAGTTCCTCCGGAGATTCCCCCTGAAGTTCCTCCGGAGATTCCTCCTGAAGTTCCTCCGGAGATTCCTCCTGAAGTTTCTCCGGAGATTCCTCCTGAAGTTCCTCCGGAGATTCCTCCTGAAGTTCCTCCGGAGATTCCTCCTGAAGTTCCTCCGGAGATTCCTCCTGAAGTTCCTCCGGAGATTCCTCCTGAAGTTCCTCCGGAGATTCCTCCTGAAGTTCCTCCGGAGATTCCTCCTGAAGTTCCTCCGGAGATTCCTCCTGAAGTTCCTCCGGAGATTCCTCCTGAAGTTCCTCCGGAGATTCCTCCTGAAGTTCCTCCGGAGATTCCTCCTGAAGTTCCTCCGGAGATTCCTCCTGAAGTTCCTCCGGAGATTCCTCCTGAAATTCCTCTGGAGATTCATCCTGAAGTTCCTCCGGAGATTCCTCCTGAAGTTCCTCCGGAGATTCCTCCTGAAGTTCCTCCGGAGATTCCTCCTGAAGTTCCTCCGGAGATTCCCCCTGAAGTTCCTCTGGAGATTCCTCCTGAAGTTGCTCCGGAGATTCCTCCTGAAGTTTCTCCGGAGATTCCTCCTGAAGTTTCTCCGGAGATTCCTCCTGAAGTTCCTCCGGAGATTCCTCCTGAAGTTCCTCCAGAGGCTCCTCCTGATGTTCCTCCGGATATTCCTCCTAAAGTTCCTCCGGAGATTCCTCCTGAAGTTCCTCCGGAGATTCCTCCTGAAGTTCCTCCGGAGATTCCTTCTGAAGTTCCTCCGGAGATTCCTCCTGAAGTTTCTCCGGAGATTCCTCCTGAGGTTCCTCCGGAGATTCCTCCTGAAGTTCCTCCGGAGATTCCTCTTGAAGTTCCTCCGGAGGTTCCTGCTGAAATTCCTCCGGAGATTCCTCCTGAAGTTCCTCTGGAGATTCCTCCTGAAGTTTCTCCGGAGATTCCTCCTGAAGTTTCTCCGGAGATTCCTCCTGAAGTTTCTCCGGAGATTCCTCCTGAAGTTTCTCCGGAGATTCCTCCTGAAGTTCCTCCGGAAATTCCTCCTGAAGTTCCTCCGGAGATTCCTCCTGAGGTTCCTCCGGAGATTTCTCCTGAAGTTCCTCTGGAGATTCCTCCGGAGATTCCTCCTGAAGTTCTTCCGGAGATTCCTCCTGAAGTTCCTCCGGAGATTCCTCCTGAAGTTCCTCCGGATATTCCTCCTGAAGTTCCTCCGGAGATTCCTCCTGAAGTTCTTCCGGAGATTCCTCCTGAAGTTCGTCCGGAGATTCCTCCTGAAGTTCCTCCTGAAGTTCCTCCGGTGATTCCTCCTGAAGTTCGTCCGGAGATTCCTTCTGAAGTTCGTCCGGAGATTCCTCCTGAAGTTCCTCCGGAGATTCCTTCTAAAGTTCCTTCGGAGATTCCTCCTGAAGTTTCTCCGGAGATTCCTCCTGAAGTTCCTCCGGAGATTCCTCCTGAAGTTCCTCCGGAGATTCCTCCTGAAGTTCCTCCAGAGATTCCTCCTGAAATTCCTCCGGAGATTCCTCCGGAGATTCTTCCTGAAGTTCCTCCGGAAATTCCTCCAGAGATTGCTGCGGAAGTTCCTCCGGAGATTCCTCCCGAAATTGTGGTGATCTACAGGAGTGAATAAAATGCGGCGTGAATGGTGCATCTGCGCTGCTACATGACTTGCTCCTGTGTACACTCAACCACAAACACCATCACTCGTTATGCTTCACACAGAGCAGCCACCACAGACGGCTTGTTGGTCGGAGAGCTCGCAGCTCAGTCAGCATATCGTATCATCCATATGAGCCCGAGAGCAAAACATCAGCATAATCAATGCGTACAACCGAACCACTACAGTCAACGCCGTTTTCTGTCATCGTCATTAGCATAATCATCATCGTCATCATTATAGGGACGTTCCCGACATCAACGATCCACTCTGTATAGCTCTTTCTCTTTCTAGTGTAGCGATGGGGTACAACTGCTGCCGCCGCCGTTTGGGACCGTAACAGAATACTCTTCTTCTTCTTCTTCTTCTTATTTCTGGCGAGCCGACACCGTTCGGCATCAGCTCTAGTTTAACGTCCGCCTATTTCTGGTACTAAGCCTAAACACGGACGGTCAGGGAGACATCCACACACACCTGACACCCTACATATCGAACCCATCAACACATGGGCCGGGACCTACGGCTTTACTTCCTATCCGAGGGAAGGCGTGATCAGATATTTTTGTCTCAGAAATACCGACGGCGTCGACTAGGATTGAACCTAGACCGACTGGGGTGAGAGGCAACCACGCTTACCACTACACCACCGACGCCGCTAGAATACTCTTCTTTAAAAGTCTGGAAGGTGTTAACGGAGGAGTTGGTTAAATTTTTGACATGTACACAGCTAAAAAATCAAATCCTTCTAGAAGACAAACATTTTACTACAATTCCCCTATGTTTTCCAACGTTCAAGAATTCCATATCGTAATACAATCAACCAAACTTTTACCGAAGGGCCTCACGGTGTAACTGCACACCGAAGAGATCTGCTGATGGGAGATATGATGCGACGCGAGAGGGAAATGATTCGACGTTGTACCACGACGACAGGAAGAGAGTACGCCGCCGAACGAAGGGATGGATGGAGAAGAACGGTAGCACAAAAGAGCCTGCGATGACGCTTGTTGCGCTAGGGGTCCGTTCCGTCGTCCGTCCGTTCGTCGTTGCGTCGTCGCGTCCGTCGTCGTTCGTTCGCTGTCTGTTGTTGTGGCAGAGCATTTTCGTTTCCCGCTCGGCTAAAGCTGTCTCATTAGTGCGCGCGCAGTTGTCGAAGCTGGACGCTTTTGCAGGAGCCATCGAAAGACCCGCACAAGATCGGAGGAGTAGTGCCAGACCAGCTTATCCAAGAAGGGGATTGTTCCGACAACGACGAAGCGGAGGGTATAGTGTGAGGTTGTTAGGGTGACCCTTCGTTTAGTGAATCACACGCACTGCAAACAGCGTCTCAGCGGCAGCAATCAGAGCACAGAGAGTGGCGCGAGTTGGTAGTAGGCTATAGATAGTTTGTAGGCGCGTGAGCCCCGGAGAGACACGGAGTGCGTTTAGTAGTTTAGTGAACCGCGCATAGCAGCCCGCGAGGACTCCGACTCTGTGCTTTATTGTGGTGTTTAAGTGAAAAATTGTCGAACCGAAACGACGTTAAATAAAGCAAAAACGGACGGCTGAAGCAAGCGAGAGTAATACACGAACAGAGCACAGCCTGGAAGCGTGGGGTACCAGACAAAAGAAGTTTTCGACTCGGCGGTGTGTGCTTGCTCTCCTGGAAAGAAACCGGTGTGGAGGAACGATTATCTCGGACTTGGTTCACTAAGTTTCTGTCGTCCGGTGCCGGCCAGTAAATGTTAGAGGAAGAAGCAAAAAGTGCAAACACAGAGAACTGCTGCATACCAAAGATCAAAACCCGAAGCGAGAATCGGTCGAGAAGCTGTGAAGCCGCGTACTGTGTGGTCAGTGTGAACTGTTAGATCCTAAGTATTTAAACTGATGAAACGACCTCTAAGATATTTATTTCAACATGCGATAATTGTGATTTCAACTGAATGCTTATAAAATTTACACCAACTTAATCGTACTACTAGAATAAGTCATAAATTGATAAGTTCTGCACCAAGCTAAAATCAAAACTCTTCACGCAACGATCCGTCCAAATTTAAACCGATTCAAATCAACCGGAGTATTTCATTAGCAGCTAAGAGTGCACCGTAAAATCAAAACCCTTAATTTTAATTTCCACAAAAACCAACAAAACGATTTAAAGTTAAAAACGTGATAACGATAATACAATAAAAAGCATTTTCATCGCCGATAATCGGACTTAAAGAGCACCAATTACCGCCTCCAATTTTCCACTTTATGTGGAAGCAACCTTAATCCGAGAGCTGAGAAGAAACTGAAGAATTGGAAAACCAAATACACCCGAAAAACACTTCCAATCGACACCGATCACCTTCGTTCGTTCTGGTGAAGTGAAGCGTGATCATCGGAAGGGAAAATTTACACCTACCACAACTCCGGAAGCAATCGAGATACGCTTTACGATAGGTAAGTCCACTCTGCTTTTGACCTTCTTGATTCTGTAATTGTGATTTTTTCTAAGAAAAGTTAAGTTTAAGTTGTGAAAGTGAAACAAGTTAGAACCGAAACATCAACAAAGTTCGTGGACAATCGAACAAAGTGATCGAAAACAGACTCACATCTAAGGAACAACGGAAAAGCTAAAGCCCCCAACGAATGCGCGAATGGTTGTGCCTCTCTGTGCCTGCTCGAGAACGTTTAAATCGAATTATATTTTTTATTATTTGCTGGTTGGTGGGTCTGGGTACGGTGGTCGTTCTGAAACAACATCGGCACGCACGATATACAATGCTACAATGCTGCTTTCGGGTTCTCGGGCATTTTTGATGAACGAGCTGGGAATCTGGATCGAGAGGGTGTGACAAACGGTGAACGTATTTAGGAAATTTTCCAAACGCGATTTTTTAACTTTTCAATTTCATTTTCAAAAATTTCTTTATGATCTTTGTGAAATATTTTCAAAATGTTACTTCAAGAATTTATTTCGGAAGACTCGCAAACCAAACAGAAGTCTAAAATCATTTTCGATTGTTTATATATCATTATTTCTTTGACAAAAAATAACATTCTGATTTCTCAATAATTACTTGGTCCTAGAGTAACGGTGTATTTAAGAAGGTCTCGGTGTAAGTTTTTTTTTTCTACACTTTGGACAAAATTCTTTGATGTATGTTTTTGTGAAATGCTATAGTAGTTTGAGGCTCAAGTGATACCAGTTCTCTGTTATGGAAAGAAACATTGATGTCACAAGAACCGCAAATTTTCTATTATTAGTTATGCTCTTCATACGTTTACAAACTTTTGTTTGAATTTCCTAAGGAAGTTGTTTAATCATTTTTTTTTCATTATCTTCATATTATACTTATCTTTTCTTACTTCAAAAGGAGTTTTGACAACTTTCTTAGAAATGAAGTTTGCGCCATTTGGTCGTTCAACTTCAAATAAGCCAACCAAGTTTGATAATTATTGCGCAACCTACAGATTATTATTCCACTCCATACGGGATGTATAATGGCAGTTCTAAACGCCATGGCGTAAGCTTCGGTCGGAACAATCGAATTCGTAAAGGGAGTTCGGTGCTGGGTCACAGCCAGCAGTATAGAGAGTGGGATTTTGAAAGGGGAAACTCGAAAATCGTTGGAATTTTTCGGGCGTTCAATCCGGTTGAAGGTTACGCTTTGGGTTTCCTTTCGTTGGAAAATTCTCAGAACGTCAGGCGAAATTTAGATCGCTACATCTGTTTTGAAACGGAGGAAACATATTTGTCTGAGGAAACTTACAGAAATTAAAAAATAAAATAATCGAAGAGATCTCTGCGATCTTCTGAGAATTTCGCCAGGTATTTTTCTAAAATCTACACCGGTTATTTCGGAAAAAGTTTCCTTTATACGACTCCCTATTTGAATTTCATACCATATTTGCAATCGTACAATGACTAACTAATTCAAATATGCCATGTTTGAATCGGGTTTCTTGATGATTATTCTGAAAGCCAATAACAGTTTTTTAAAAACACTTCTTAATACTTACTTTACCCAGTGATTCTTTGAATGATATTTCACTTCATACGAGACAGATAAGATTTCCCATGTTAAAGCCTTTAAGTCTTGAAGAAGATCTCAAATGTGATCGTCTGGGCTTCTTCCAAGGTGATACATGTTAAAGAATAGTAGATTAGTGAAACAATGTCTAGAAAAAAAAAATCTGTAGAGATTAAAAGTGCATTTAGATAAATCCATGCATTCATACATCCATGAAAACCCAAAATGGAACGAAGACGAGTTATTCGAAGAATCTTTGAAGATTTTCTTAAAGATGGTAAAGCACTTTCTATGGAAGAGTTCTTGAAATAAAGACCATTGAATTTTAGTATTAAACAGTGGAATAATTCTTTAAAGATTACTTTGAGATATTTTTGAGTGTTGCTTGAAATCCTTCTAGTTAATCATTTTTGAAAGAACCTGAAAGTATTAGTGAATAAATACTCAGAGAAATTCCTAAGGGAAATCTCTCTGAACAGATAAAGTAAAAATATGGAAGTGGAACTTTTATCAAAGAAATCCCCATCGAAATCACTGGAGGAACCTGTACCCTTTACTTCATCGAAAAATTACTGGAGTCCTCTTAAGATTTATGTGCATTTCATAAGACTTCGTTCAGAGAAGTTGTCCGGAACTGATCTATAGGTACATGAATATTTACATATACTAGTGGACACAATGGTAAAAAAACACTGAAATTTTCACCAGTAACTTGGACAGAGTCTTATCGGTGCTTCTCTAATAGCTTCTGATGAATTACGCCAGGAATGGATTAAAAATATTTTTAAAATAATTCCTGAAAACATATTTGATTGATTTTAAGAAACTTTTGAAGTCTAAAGCAAAGATAAATCTAAAGGCAACCGTAATGCGAATCTAGGAGATATTGTTGTAGAATTTCTGCAGAGAAATATTTCGAGGAGTTTCATCATTTGTTTTCAAGGATTCCTTCTCTGTAATCCACGATCGTCATACATAAAAGTTAAACGACACAATACTTCAGGAATTATGTTTTAGCCACAAAACAGTGAAAAACCTGAAAAAAGATGGTCAAATTCCTCAAATTTCAGAGTAGTTTTCTTAGGGTATTTAAAATTATTGTTTATGAAATATCAACACAGGTTCTTCAGTGTCAGTAGGTCGGCTCCAGTGGCACGTTCCCCTCCATTTGAGAAATTTGTGCCATAAAAAAAGAAAGGTTCTTAGAAGAATTCTGTGGCTAAACATTCTTCTTTCTTGGTTTATAGATGGGCATTCTAAAAAGTAGCATAGATTTTTGGTTTTCGGGAAATTTGTTCAGAAATCATTGTTTAGAATTGTGACTAGAATGCTGAAATTTCTTCGGATTATTGCTGGAAATTTATGACGAGAGACTTGACTAGTATATTTGGACTCCTATAGCTATGTACAACACGTGTTTTACTTGGAACATAGACTCAAAGAGTAGGGAAGGTATTTGGTAATTCCCACCTCCAGATATTTGATAAATTCTGAAAACCAATAAAAATACTCATATTTTTCATTTTATCTATAAAACAGCTTTCTATGAGCTCTGCAAACATTTAATATTCCATATTCATAGTACTATTTGAGGCTTCCTGGAGCAAAGCCTGGAGGAACTCCTCGAGGAATTTCTGAAGGAATTCCTAAAAGATTTTCCTGAGGAATTTTTGATGAATTTCTGTAGAAATTCATGGATGAGGAATTCCTGAAGAAATACCTGGAAAATTTCTGTAGGTATTCATCGAGGAATTCTTGGATAAAATCCGGGAGAAATTCCTTTGAGATTCTCCGGAGGAATCCGTGGAGGAATTCCTGGAGGAAATATTGGAGGAGTTCTGGCAGAAATTTCTAAAGGATTTTCTGGAGGATTTCGTGGAACATTTCCTGGAGGAATTCTTGGAGCAATCCCTGGAGGAATTCCTGACGGATTTTTTGGGAGTGATTTATGAACTAATTACTGGAGGAATTAATCGAGGAACTTTTGGAGTAATTCATGGAGAACATTTTGGAGGAATTCCTGGAGGCACTCTTCGAGGAATTTCTGGAGAAATATTTAGGCTTCCTGGAAAAGTTCCGGGAGAAATACCTTTAGGATTTTCTGGTGGAATCCTTAGAGGATACCTTGGAGGAATTCTGGTACAAATTCCTAGAGGACTTTCTGATGGAATCGTTGGAGAAAGTTATAGAGCATGCCTTGGAGGAATTCTTGGAGGTATTTCTGGAGGAATATTTGGAGGTATAGGACGAGCTTGGTGGTATAGTGGCTACCGCTTCTGATTCATATGCAGAAGGTCCTGGTTTCAATCCCTGGCTCGTCCCTTTCCTCCTACTTTGTATCTTTCTATCTACTTTCTCTCTCACTTTCTCTCTCCTACATATACATCTCATGTATATTCGTATGTTTGTAGCGATCGCTAGAACCAGAAACGGATAAAAAAAGCCGTTTCCCTTCCTTCCAACTTTCATCACAGCACAGTGTCAATCTATCATATAACGCCTACAAGTTATGCAACCAAACGGACTGTGCCGCTTCACAGTAATCTTCACACAATCTATCGCTTTACGCCTGGCACCCTTGCATCAATGGATGATCCATGTGCCAAAAAAATAAACATTTCCCACCAACACACCAACATCCGCATGACCTTGTGCAGGCGTAGAGGATTCAACGGCCTAATGTGGGCAAGCGATTGCAATGCAATCATCACTTCCCTCCCCTTCCCCATTGACCTGCAACCTGACGCAGCAGGCGCCATTGTCGCCTAAAAATACAAGACCACCAACGCTCACACACTGAAGATGCCTGTTAGTCCCAAGCAGCTGTCTCATTGGTTCCTTGTGTAAGTGTAGCTGATCTGGCGATACTGGAGTTGCAACTGCGGGCGGTCAATCAAGCTCAAGCTCAAGGAATATTTGGAGGTATTTATGGAGAAATTTCTGAAGGAATTTTTGGAGGATTTTATCAAGCAATTCCTAACGCAATTTCTTGAGGATTTTATGGAGCAATTCCTAGAGGAATTTCTTGAGGAATTACTGTAGGAGTTCTTTCACGAGTTTCTGAAAAAAAAATAGGCTTCCTGGAAGAACTCCTGGGGGAATTTCTGAAGGAATTCCTGGAGTATTTTCTGGAAGATTTTTGAGAAATTTCTAAAAAAAAAATCGTGTACGAACCCCTGGAGGAATTCCGGGAATCCCTAAAGGAAATCTTAGAGGAATTCTGGTAGAAATTCATCGAGGATTTTCTGGAAGAATACCTAGAGGAACTGAAAGAATTCCTGGAGAAATGCCTGGAGGAATCCTGAAGTAATTTTTGGAGGAGTTTATGGAGGAATTCCTGGTGGAATTACTGGAAAATTCTTCGGGGAATTCTTTGAGGAATTTCTGGAGAAATATTCGAGGCTTCCTGGAGGAAAATTAGGAGGAACTCCTCGAGGAATTTTCGAAGGAATTTCTGGAGTATTTTCTGGGAGAAATCCCTGAAGGAATCCCTTGAGGAATTCTTGGAGGAGTTCCTGGAAAAGCTCCATAAGAAATTTCTATAGAATTTTTTGGTGGAATCCGGTGAAGAATTCCTGGAAGAAATCTTGGAGGAATTCTGGCAGAAATTCCCAGAGGATTTTCTGGAGGAATCCCTGGAAAAATCCTTGGAGGAAATTATGAATTTCCAGTCTTGAAAACAAATCCGTTGAAAAGTTAGTGCGAGAAATTTCTAAAATATTGTCTGGCAGAATTCTATGAGCGACTTAAGGACTGTATCGCAAATTAACTATAAACGTTCACAATTGCCTGAAAAATAATCTGTTCGAAATAAACAAAACTTTATTTCTGGAGATACTATATAAATCTCTTAAATAAAGAATGGCAGTTCTGATTTTCAAAAAATAATCATTTAACTTGGACTTTTATCTCAAAGATTGCACACATGTTTTTAAAATTTTGGACACCTCCTAAAAATTTCAAATTGCGAATACTGTGGGAAAATATTCAATTTTTTCTCTTATTTTTGCGCAAATATATTCTTCTCCAGAATGCTCATGATATAGGAAAATTATTTCTATCAAGAAAAATTCCCTCCGGAGTTTAGGGCAATTCTTAAAAATGGAAAAAGGCCATTTTTCGAGGAACTCTTTTTTTTTATGCGTCTTCAAAGAACGATTACGCAAATAAAAAATACATAAAGTTGAAAATTTGCATTTTTTTTCGATTGGGTATGTATTTAAATCTATTGAAGAGGTAGTTTTTCCATATATTAATGTCTATAAAACATAGGTTTTTGAACGTTGAAAAAAGTTATGATAAATTGATATTGTTTTGATCTTTCTCGAAAAAAATGTAATTTTTTACACCAATGTCGTTAAATTTTAGTGTTGATAACCAAAGATTTTCTACTTTTGTTCTCAAGATATCCACATTCAGATATATTAAAGCCTATTTGGATTAAAGGAAGAACACATTTAGTAATTTTTGTGTGCTATTGTAAATTTGACTCATTTTCCTCTATATGGGTGAAAATGCCAAATCGGTATAACTTTATACGTCGTGAGGAAATATTACATATTACAACGTCGTATCAAGTATCAATATATAGTTGAAAAACGTTCAAAATTTCATTCAATTCAGTTCACTGGTTTCTGAGATATGACAGTTCAAAAATGAGTTGTCTAAAACATAGTGTTTTACCAGAACGGCTCTAGCTTCGCGAAAGATTAACCAATCGAGCTCCAATTTGTACCAATGCACAGTGGGAAAAAATAGGTATAAAACGCGAATAATTTCAATATCTCTGTTCGGAGTGGATGGATTCGAATGAATTTTTGACACAAACTGTAAAAATCCCTATAGCTTCAGATAAGGAGGGTGTCATTCGCCGCTCGATGCTGGAAATCAGTGTATTGAGCTCGTTCTACCCCGCTCTCTCTTTCTCACATCCTTTTAAGAAAATCCTAATCTATTCCCGCCTGGCTTTCAAAATAAATGTCTTATTCAACTCGTATTTGTGTAAAAACTTCCATAGTATCGGCAATTTGACATAGGGTTGGATTGCGTTCCACTTCGGGCGAAGAAGCATGCGAAAGTTCAAAGAAATAGGGGATGTCGGGGTTATTTGAAGATATTTCATTTTTAAGGCCGTGCGGTGAGCCAAACCAGCTCCATTTGATACTACGGAAGTTTTTACACCAACACGAATTAAATAAATTGTTTATTTTGCACTTCATGATTTTTTCAAAAAGGTGAAAAAGAGAGAGAGTGGGGTAAAACGGGCCCGATACACCGATTTCCAGCATCGTGCGGCGAATGACACACCCGTTATCTGAAACTGTATTTATTTTTGCAGTTTGTGTCAAAAATTCATTCAAATCCACCCAGTCCGAGCAGAGATATTGAATTTATTCGCGCTTTATACCTATTTTTTCCCGTTGTGCAATGATGCACATATAGTAGGTTGATATACAATCAAAATTTGAGAATTTTTGATACACTCTATAAGAAGTTACAGCATGTTGAACTTTTTTGTGAGAGAAAAAAAGTTGCCAATCCCAAACATTTTGGCCACCCCCTGTATATTTGTCGCGCTTATTTTTTATTAGAGTCCTGCGGCGGTCGTACGCTCGCAAGGCATACCGCATGACAGTCGCAAGGCAAAACAAAAGAAAAAGTGTTCCCGCCAAAAACAAAAGCACGTGGGTTTCGCGAAGTGACAGATGTTTTTGAATGTATTTGTGACGAACGGCAAGAGTAGCTCAGTGGAATGAGTGTTCTTGCTGTCAAACCCCATATAGTGGAATTATATACTTTTAATTCTGGTGACGCTGTTATGATTAGTGACTGTCGCGCTAATATCAGAAGCCAGAGCCCGATAATCACCATATTCTGATTTTTCTTGAGAGGCATAGTATTATATCCTAAACAATAGGTACTTTTGAATTTCCGTGCAAAAAACAAACTCGAATGAATCTATCATGAGAAACAAAAGAAAACCGACAGCATTACTTATCAAAAGCTTCTGTAGATCTACCTTACGATGAACTGATGAACAAATTATCATGACATCCTATGGACTTATCCGTTGGTGAACAGAATTCACTCGGCTCGAGAATTTTGGCACTAGAATGGGGCGATTTCCAATTCTGATGGAAAACGGCCTTGTTCTAGTGTCCAAATTCTCGGGCCAAGAGGATTCATTTTATTGGTGTGGATCGGACCTGGCTTGATGGTTAACGTGTCTATTACGCCGAGGACCTGGGATCGAGTCCCAATTCCGACAAACTCACACATGTGAGTTCCTCTTTCGGAAGGGAAGTCAAGCATGGGTTCCGAAATGAGCTAGTCCCAAGTTAAGAACTCCGTTAATAAAGCTTGAAAAAAGTTCATTGACAGATATGTTTATTGTTGTGAGACAACTGGCATGAACCCAATTCACTCGGTCGGAGAATTTTGACAGTAGAACGAGATCAGTTTTGATCAGAATCTTTCAATTCTGATTGGAATAGGAAAATTCTCAGACCGAGTGAATTCATTTCATCGGTGGATAAGTCAATGGATCAATGTACGAGTACGAGTTCATTCCACTAACGTTTGCGCGAGCGGTGCCGTGTTATCTAGGTGGTCATAGAAACGAGTTCATTTTTCGTAAACACAGCAGCTCACAAACATCGAAAATGATGAACTCAGTTGATTCAACTGATCAATAATCTTGTTCAACGCCGCAGGTTGAACTTGCTCGACGTTGCTGCATCCTACTCTTACTCATTTGTCAACAAACATGTAAGAGCAAGATGCGGCAACTTCGAGCAAGTTCAACCTACGTCATTAAATTTAGCGAGATCTTTGTTGAAGTGCTCGAATATCAGCTGTTGGGTCCTTGGAAACGATGAACGGTATAGCATATATGCTATTAGCTTAGAGAAGAATTCAATCAACCTACTGTTGAAAACCAAATCGAATTCTAATGCTGATAACATCTTCAATCGTACTCGTTACATTCTAGGGAGCGTGTTTCGGCAAACATCAAGACACCCGTTCGTTGGATACGGTTGATTTCTTCCAAGTCAAACAACACCCCTTCCCTTTACTGTACCCGCTTTGCTCACCAGCGGCAGCTGGTCCTCGCTTATCCGACCGACCACACATCGGAAACCTCAGAGGCAGAAGACAGCGGTGATACTCCAAGCTCATCGCCCGGTGTTTTCGATCCAAGTCGATTGCGCATATCTACGTGCACTCCGCACAGGCACATAGCCGGCATTCCTCCATATGATATCAATTTATATTTATCATCTCATTTTATAATTCCACCTCGCGTCATTCCCTCTGGTGTGGCGTGGCGTGGTTTAGGTACCCAGAGTAGCGGTGAGCGGCGAGCGAGGCGATCGCGGGCCCAGTGAAAGAAACTCTTTGTACAAATTAGAATTGAATGGCGTTTGCCGGGGCTCGTGCTCCTCGACAACAGTCAGCCGAGTCGTCGTCGTCTTGGTCGCTTCGGTTGAAGAAGGTGATGACGACCAACAACCGGGAACCGCCAGGGCCAGGCCAGGGCAAAACCAAAGTAAACTTCTAATAGCAGAGTAGGAGAAAATAAATATTTGATGAATGTTCGTTCTTCTTGTGGGCTTTTACGAGGGCCAACAGTGTTAGCCTCTGGAGCCATAAACAGGATGGTCCTCCTAGTCAGTGACACTATCGTTGTGATCTGGAATGCGAAACTGGAAATGGGAAAGAGTTGGTGGGCGTTCTTCGTTCGTTCGATCGAATCGAAGTGGGTCTCCAGATTGCCTCGGATTTTGAACACCTGCCGATAGTAGCCACGGCTCCTTGGAATGGATCCATGTCTTTGGGGTGCATTTAGTAGTTTTTGCTAGCCCGGCTAGCGGCTTGCTGCTAGTACCACAAAAATCACTGATTCCACCGTTGTCGAGTCTCCTCGTCACCGGCGCGCTGGAGTGTTAGTGGTGAGTTGTGGTGGTGCTGCTGCTACAAAGCGCTTTAGTCATCACCACCGCAATCCGAACGAACCACGAGCTTCACGGTTCAGAAAGCACCATCATTTATAATGTTATTTCTTCTATATCTTTTCCGTCCTCCGGCCACCGTGCCGCTCCGTCCGGGCCCCGTGTGGTCCTCTCGTTAACAACGATCGTGACGGTGTTTGTGGTGATGGTGCTGAGCTCTACACAGTACAGTACAGAGCTCGCAGAGCTACCGCACCCGGTTTTCCGTCCCCAGTATTTCCCATCTTTGTCATTGTGGTGCACGGTCGTCGTCGCCGGCAGTTCGTTGTACGCCCGCGCCTCCTCCGCAAACTTCGGACACCCGGCGGCCGGACCTTAGAGTGGACCTCGAAAACATTTCCTAGGTTGCTCTTGAATTCTGACTCGCTGGCTGGTAGAACAACCGCGCGAGCGTCGTCCGTAGATTTTCCCGTGGACTATCTATTGTTGAATAGACTCGATCGAGGGAGGGCGGAGGGGAGCTCCTTCCGCGAATTAGCGATGAACAAAAAAGAAGAAGACGTCGCGACGACGACGACGTCGGAGGTCACAACGCGCGCGAAAGTGAACGCTGAACCGCGATTTGGTGCGGCCTTCAACTTGGTACGATGCGTACACGACTGCAAGCAGCATTGACAATGGGTTTCCGAGTTGGGGACAGACTTCTTTGAATTACCATAATCGCTAGTGGTTCATGGTAGATAGGGCGGTGAGAAGACCGAGCGATTAATATCTGGTCGTACGAGGTTTGAAGGCAATGCCAAGTAGACTTGCCGATATCAGATAGGAACTCTCAGATATCTGTGTTTTTTTTTCTCTATTGATTTCCATTACAGTAGACGTTCGATAACGGTAACATGTTTACATTTCATTGCAACAACTGACAGATGTTAAAGAACTGTAAGATGCTGCAGAACGCAACCAATGTGCCTCTAGAAAACATCGTACTGAAACAAAATTGCATGCGAAAAACATAGCATCGTTGCTGACATTTCGTTTCGAAAAATAACGGTGTAATGACTGCAAAATTGTTGCACATGGCGGACTTGTAGTTTAAAAGCACGAAACTCTTCCAGAATCAGGCTAATATATTAAAATTGAAAATTGATTTTGACCCTACTTAGAAATGTCGCATCTCAATTTGGATTAGTGCATATGATGCGCAACAGAAAAAAAATATTCAAATTTATTGCGCATTTCCCACCCTACTGGACCTCTTTCGCAGTTAGCATTAAGTGCGGGATCATGAATAAAACTGCGATATCGCATCGAATCGTGTCGGTGTCTTCTTTTATTCACGATCCCGCACTTATGCTAACTGCGAAAGGGGGTCCAGTGGGGTGGGAAATGCGCAATATTTCTTACCCCTTTTTATCGCTAAATTTGGGCTGCTGGAAATTCTTGCAGAAGTATTAACTACAATTTCCCTTTAAAAATATGTTTTGAAAAATTGCCTTCAGAATTGGGTGTTTGGTAAATAAAATATTGCTATTTTCTATAACCTAATCGAAGGACCACATGTATCTGAGTGTAACCACAGACAAACAAGCTTAGTACTCATCTAATCTAATCACCGCACGATTTAAGGATCATTTTGAAACTGACGTTTGGATCGGACTGTACTCGCATGTGTCAAGGTGGCGCTGCTGTGCCTAAATAGACGAGTGCACCGCCCGCTGAAAGTTCACTCGGGCCGCGAATTTTGACACCCCAGCGGGGTCGACTCTCAACAACTTCTACCCAGCTGAAAATTTGTTTAATTTATTGCATCTAGTTTTCGCGATGAAGTTGTAAAAATATGGGCTAGGGCAGTAACTACATGCATAAGCATCAGTTTAAAAGGAAATTCATGTAAGAAATCGAAGAAAAACATTATTAGCGCATTTTGGTGATGCATCTCTGAGTAGAAGTTGCTGAGAGTCGACCCCGCTGTGCTGTCAAAAAATTTTAGGCTCAGTGAACTTAATGTTCATCGGTGCACTCGTCTATCACCTCTCAGTTTTAGAGAGAAATGAACGCGACGCCAATCAATGCTTTTATCGAATGACTCGATCATGAACCTTCATTCATGTTTCAGGCACCCTACACACTACTCAAACGGTTTGACCAACATTGACTCCGCCCCCAGGTTGGCGGTTAAGTTGGTGCTGTGTTTGACCGTGTGTGATGCTGTTTGACGAACCGATTTGGCAGTTCGTCAAACCGATTTGACGGTTGTTGGTTTGGTTGACAAAAATCAAACCAGTTTGATTTTACTCAAACCAACGGTGGGCGGAGCCAATGTTTGACGAACCGATCGTACCGTGTGTAGTGTAGTTGCACAAACATAGTGCGATTTCAAATGGGAGATGATGTTGGTGCAACCAAAGTGACATGTTGGTGCAACACGATTTGGCAGTTCGTCATACGGTTGCAGAAACAATCGCTGGTTCGACCAATCTGGGGGCGGTGGCAATGTTGGTCAAACGGTTTGAGTAGTGTGTAGGGTTCCTTATAAATGGATGACGCCATAAAGGAGCCGTCAACTGCTGAATTGTTACATCGCGCCGAGGGAAACAACACCTGCAAATAAATGCCTCGAGTTGAGCATTATAGAGGATGCTAGTGAGGTGCCAAACGATGTTTTTGAAACAAATGTCTTCTACGTACTTAATATGTCTGTTTGTCTGTGGTTCACTGCGATCAAATTTCTTTGTTTGATAGTTAAATAAACAAAACAGTTTCAATTCCCGTGGATGATAGTAAGACAGTTCAATCGATAAAATGATAGTTCTCCCCGAATAAAAAATTCTCCCCATACAAACATCAGATGCATTTGAAAAAAAGTTCTCTGGCATAAAAAAAATGATGAACTTTTGGATTCTGGCTAAAGTTTGGATGGAGATTCCGATTATGAAATAATCTGGATTCCCCTTAAGAATCCAATTTCTCCAGAAATTTCGGAGATTAAGTAGAGTACTTGTTCTAGGGATTCCTCCTGCAATACTTCTGTAAAGGTAAACTTGCCTTTAAACAAAATCTACTCAGAAATGTATGCAAATTTTTGGGGGAATTTCTTCTAGTTGATCAGATTTCTATATAAGTTTACTATATAATTAAGTTGTTCTTTTGAAATATTAAAATAAAAACTTGCTTCGTGTAATTTTCAAACAAAATTGCACAAAACTGATCCAACATGTGGAAGTGTTTTCTAAAACTTATGTTCGGAATTATGTTCTACAAGAATTTCTACTAATCTTCTGTCGAAAATTCTTCAGAACCCTGACAGAAATCATCCCAAGAGTGTCAGAACTGCTCCGGCAAATTGCCACTGCTCCGTCAAAATTTGCGTATCAGTTTTGACTGAAAGCTTTTTATTAGTAACTATATTTTGATTTCTATTGTTCGGAAATTGCGTCTTCTGATTTTCAAAAAAGGTTTCAGGAGCTATCCCGAAAGTCTTTCAAAATATTTTTCAATAATTAGGTATTCAACTGAAAACCATAAAAAATCTTCAAAGGAGAAAACCCTTTTTACAAACCCGCCAAAAACTTTGTCAAAACTTACGTTTAGAAAGTATTTAATATCTTTCTTAAACCCAATTTGACTTCTAATTGTTACATCTTCAAACAGCACTGATATTCTGAAAGATCCACCATTAAAACCAGAAGGGTTTATTAGACATTTCATACTACATTCCGTTGATGTTCGAATTTACTTTACCTAACATTTTTCTTCTCGTTCATGTTTCCTTCACAAGTTTTCCAAAAGTTTTTTTTTTCAGAAATTCCGCAGCCAAGTTCGCAGATTGTGAACAACCCTCGGTACTCACTTTACGTAATTTATGTTTAGTCCCTTGCTGTCAGAGCTGTCAGATCGGTGTAACACGCTAAATATAATTTACACAAAAGGCAATTTACACGGAAAAAAATACACGGTAATAAATATTTGTTGGGTACCGGACTGGACACCGAAAATTTAATGGTTTTCTTTGGAACATCGAGGTCTTGAAATTAGTCTATGATACTACATCTTGCTCCGGAAACCAGAAGCACACTGATTTGGTTCGTTTTGATCAAGTTAGCATGAGCATTAGCAGCACGCACAAATTTATAGGTGGTACAGTCCTAGATCGCTGTTATGAGGATTGCCTCTTTCCTGTCCAAAGCACTAAAGCACAAAGATTTGGGACCTAGTTTGGGATTAATCTCTGACTCTTAGACAAGATTGACGCAATCCTCCAATGATCGAGAACTGTTCTGGCCACGTCCTTGCAACTGCTGAGGGATGTGAAAGGATTGTTAGTTGATCAGTGGGGTGAACCTGATCACTCAATTACCCGCGAATATCGTTTTTCCTGAAAGCAACAATAATTTTTTGACCACTCGCAATCCATTAACGTAGCATTAAAATGGAATGGTAACTTCCTTGAAAGTCAGTATCCGTGGGTAATTGAGTGATCAGGTTCACCCCACAGATCAACTACACCCCAGTTTACGGTACCTAAGACAGATGTAGACAGCTCTACGATCTCTTATGTCTAGGTGTCACGGGAATTTGGGTGTTGTTAGTGAAAGGGTAAACTCCAAATGACACGTCTAGTCAACGTTTAGGCACACTAAATATTATCAAGCTACTGCGTGATTTATTTAGACAGGAAAATATCAAGCTCAAAATTTGACATGGTACATCTTACGCCGTAACGTCGGTTCGTTCTGATCAAGTTATGAGCGAAATAGAGAATCAACCAGAACAAATCGATCAAATCAGTTAGATCCTAAAGAAAAATCATTGCCCACAGACAAACAGACGTAACACTGGTGAAATTTCCATCGAGCACTTTTGACGTAGGACTACGTCTCTCTTTTCTATACCGGGTGTCATTCTAAATTTTCAGAAATCAGCCGCGTTACGTTTAAAGTGGAGATTTTGAGCGTTAATAGCTCAGCCATTTCTTGTTGAATTTTCAAAATTTTGGCACCAATCGATTGCAAATCTTTACACCAATTATGTCCAATAATAATATTTGCTGTTTTTCAATAACAAACTATTGAAAAATTGGGAAAAGTGAACCCATGTTTATTCCAGCCAATCACGATCGAGCACATTTTGGAGCACATTTTGGATGCTCCCGTCGAATATAAAAGCTACTGCTTCTTCGCATCTTCCCTCATTTGCCTTTGTCGTCTCGAGGTGAACGCATCGAACGAGAGCTGCCCACTTTCTTCGTTTGCGTTTTCGCTCATTATTCTTTGACGGCCGTGTTGGCTCGGCGTCGGTGGTTGTCGGCAAGGGTGCTGTTGCACATTCGCCTTCTAACCGTCTAACGCGGCAGACGAAGGAAAGAATACGTTTCATCGATTGCTCGGCGGTGGTGGCAGAGGCAGCAAAATCCACAGAAAGATCAGCGACATACGAATTTGCGAGTTGCGTCGCTGTCCTCGGGGCTCGGTCCTTTCGCCGATTGATTGGCGGTGGCGCATTGATGATAGCATCAGGAACATCCAGGGCAACAAGCGGCGGGCCAATTTTCGACGGCGTTCAGCATTCAGCACGGAGGAATCCAACACGCATTGCGTGGCATGATAAATTCATGTCATTTTTTGTCTAAAATCTTTCAATATTCAATCGGTTCTTTTCAGGACCATAGAAAATTATTCATCAAGAGTTGTGAATCAGATAATTATTTCATTCCATCATGGATCGGTAAAAGTGTGGTGCAACCGAAAAGTGAAAGATTGAATGCTTGGTGGCCCCGCAAGAATGATGATGCCGGCCACTAATGGTTCCATCCGGAATTTATCAACCCTATCCGAACCATTTTTCGTGAAACATCGATAAATTATAACGTTGTTCGAGTTAAAATGATCTTAACCTTACAATATTTTGATTACTTTATTCGTTAAATGGAAATTTTCTCATTTCTCGGTTGATTAACAGTTTCAAGCGTCTGGTGCATGCGGGGCGGGTCATGCAAATAAAATATACTGAAAAGCCAGCCGAATGGGAGGAGCTTCATCTGCTAATCTAGGGCATAAAAGCTGCTCCCTCTGATTTCTTTTGTCATTTTCGTTGGATCAGTCAAGCAGGGTGGATGTCACCTCCACACCTGAGCACTACCCATCGGCGACTCTCGGCTATCGTGCTGATAGCGTCATGAATCTTATCCACGGCAGAAAGCGGCCTACCAATTCTCGGTGGCATCCTGCAGGATTAGCACGGAGAAAACCAACACGCATTGCGTGGCAAGGCGGTTTCATGCCATTTTCTTCCTGAAATCGTTACTTTATCAAACGGTCCTTATCAGGATCACCAAAAAATGATTCTTCAAGAGTTGTAAATCAGATAATTTTACTCCATCAATCGAGAAAAGTGTGGTTCACCCGAAAAATGAATGATTGAATTCCGGCCACTAATGGTTCCACCCAGAATTCAGCAACGCATTACCCTATCAGAACTATTTTCCGTAAAACATTGTTTAACTCTAACAATTTTCGAATTAAAATGATCTAAATCATCCAATATTTTGTTTACTTTAACGCTTAATGAATTTTTTTTCCATTTCTGGGTTGATTAATCGTTTGAAGCGTCTGAAGCAGGCGGGGCGGGCCATGCAAATGAAATATTCTGGAAAGCCAGCCGAATGGGAGGAGCTGCATCTGCTAATCTAGGGGTATAAAAGCTGTTCCCTCTGATTTCTTTCTGGATTCCGCCAGACTGAAAAAATGTCGAATGTCGGGTTAAAGTCGGGTCAATTTTTATCGAATGTTGGGCCACTGTTAGACCAACATCGGTCAACTATTGGGTCTATGTTAGGTTTGGTGGCTAAAATCAAAATAGGTGAATGATAGGTTGATGTCGGGTTTGACGTCATCAACTATGGTAAAAGCTTTAAACCTACAACACCACAAATTTCCTAGCTGGGGCTCAATTGAATGATGTGCCTTGACTGAGGCTGGAGCTGAAAATTAGTAAAAGCTCGAGATCAGTCTTACCCAACCAATCACAATCAAGCATAGTTCTGTGAGGCGACACGACGAAACTTATATAAGTGGTGCACACACTCATTTCGATCATTTCATCGGCACACACAGCAGCGGACGGACAGCACCGAGCGGCAGCAAGATCCCAAAAAAGATCCGCTTCAACGGATGAGCAAGCGGGTGGCACCGCCCTCTGTCCAATGAAGCCACGATTCTTTTCGGATCCATCGGCAGTGGAGGCAGCAGCGGAAGCAACATCCAAAGAAAAATCCGCCTCGGCAAACAAAAATTCGATTGGCGTCACTTTTTGTTTGCCGGGGCCCCGATTCTTTCATGGATTGTCGGTGGCAGCAGCAGCAAGATCCCAAAAAAGATCCGCTTCAACGGATGAGCAAGCGGGTGGCACCGCCCTCTGTCCAATGAAGCCTCGATTCTTTTCGGATCCATCGGCAGTGGAGGCAGCAGCGGAAGCAACATCCAAAGAAAAATCCGCCTCGGCAAACGAAAATTCGATTGACGTCACTTTTCGTTTGCCGGGGCCCCGATTCTTTCATGGATTGTCGGCGGCAGCAGCAGCAAGATCCCAAAAAAGATCCGCTTCAACGGATGAGCAAGCGGGTGGCACCGCCCTCTGTCCAATGAAGCCTCGATTCTTTTCGGATCCATCGGCAGTGGAGGCAGTAGCGGAAGCAAGATCCAAAGAAAAATCCGCCTCGGCAAACGAAAATTCGATTGGCGTCACTTTTCGTTTGCCGGGGCCCCGATTCTTTCATGGATTGCCGGCGGCAGCAGCAGCGAGATCCCAGAAAAGATCCGCTTCAACGGATGAGCAAGCGGGTGGCACCGCCCTCTGTCCAATGAAGCCTCGATTCTTTTCGGATCCATCGGCAGTGGAGGCAGCAGCGGAAGCAACATCCAAAGAAAAATCCGCCTCGGCAAACGAAAATTCGATTGGCGTCACTTTTTGTTTGCCGGGGCCCCGATTCTTTCATGGATTGTCGGTGGCAGCAGCAGCAAGATCCCAAAAAAGATCCGCTTCAACGGATGAGCAAGCGGGTGGCACCGCCCTCTGTCCAATGAAGCCTCGATTCTTTTCGGATCAATCGGTGGTGGCGGCATGGGTGGCAATGAATTATACCAAAATGGTTCTTTTAAGGGCCCCAAAGCTTCCGAAAGAGTTATTTGGAGCATTATTCAATTATTTCTAAAAATTCATCTAATTGTAATTTTTATAGTTTAGTTTATCGATAAAGTTTAATTTTTATACTAAATATACACCGCTGTATATTTGGTATTTGAAATTCCAAATTTACTGTCAATGTCATTCCAATCGAGTAGGATACCTGTCAAATGCGCTTTAAGGTTGAAGGATTCGTCATTGACATAATCGTCATCATTGAAAGTTCGAAAGCAGTTTTCTCATTCTAAACTGAAATTTCTGCAGTGAAAATAAGTTCACTGTACTCCAATCTTCAGCCGCAATACAGTGAATACATTTTCACTGCGGAAATTTCAGCTTTGTACGAGAAAACTGCTTTCGAATTTTCAATGATGACGATTATTTCAATGACGAATCCTTCAACTTTAAAGGCATTGCTCGGCAGCATCATCGTCATGATACGGGAATCATCATTACCAGCAACAATCGCCAGATTTCGAGTCTTTAGCATATAGTGATTTTACTCTGGCCGTTATTTTTGCTGAATAGATACACGTTTACCTTATCTGTGAGCCCCAAATTCTTTATTATGCGTTAAAAATTAGTCCTACGTCAACATTGCGGTTATGTCTCAGACATTACACACTCCTAGTTTTTCACGATCATTTAAATCTTCATAGTTGCGGCTTTCACAACCAGAGGCGCGCACATTATTTTTTCTTTGCATTTGACGTTTCACACTTGCGTCTTTTGTTGACTTTATCACACAACGCAGTGATTCGTGAAACATTTCCACCAGGTGATGGTAGGTAGTGTGAACTGTGGGTGATGGATTTTCACGAAAATTGTTCTGGGTGTTACGTCTGTTTGTCTGTGCATTGCCGATTTTTGTCTTGACTTGCTTGCCTGGAAAAATATGTAACAATTTAAACCAAGGTACCGTATCCTTGTTGATTTGGTAGGTCTCCTGCTTGATTGGAACCTGAGGGGAGTGACACTAGTTTTCCCAAAAAAAATAACACTATTTGCGAAAATAACACTATTTTCAAAGCGTCATATACGTTATGCAAAATCATATCTATCTGCTGGTTTCGAACAATCATTTTGTCAGAGAATACAGCGAGAATATGTTTTATTATCCTACGGCTTTGCACATTTTTATAGGTTCACTCGAGTTAATTTGAAGACTTGGACTCACCTCTCATTTAGTGAATCGTTCACTCTTTATCATCTATAATTACATTTCGAAAAATAATAGCTGTGCAACATCATCCGCGCACACCTAACCTCTTCGGAAGAGTCATTAACCATCGACAATTATTCAAATTCAGACAATAATTAAATTTGAGTTTCGCCCATTCCCGAGGCTGGATTTTGGGCGTTGCGTCCATCGTCGCCAACAAGCCAACACTGCCATCGCCATGCCACGCCACACCACACCGAAGAATCCCACCGATTCGGGAGCCCTCCTGGAGTGACCCCCTAAACACAACGCGCGAGAAATCGAAAAAGGGAAAAATTCGGGACCAGCCAAGCGGCAAATTGCTACCCGACACGCAAGCCACCATATCCGAGTATGAGACGACGCGACAATGGCGGCCAGGCCCAGGGTCCGCGCGCGAGGACTTGTTTCGCGAGCTGTCACTCGCTTTGCTCACTCAACTCAACCGACGTTTTTTTTTTTTGACAACCGAGGGGCGCTTCAACGGCACGTCTCGGGCGTATCAAATGGCGAATTACAGACAGAGAGAGACCCACCGGCGCGCGATCGCGCATGGAACCGCCACGGTGTCGGCGGCCGACTCTCGGAAGGGGGGCGCGACCAGACGACGACCACGACGGCATCAAATTATACCGTGAACTTGAAAGGGGCAGCCAATTTTCGGAACTGCGCCTGCCTAATGGTGATGACGGCAGATTGGCTTAATTTTGCTTGGCTCTCTGCGGCGCGGTGGAGACGACGGACACTTCTTCTGCGCCGATCGCTTGGCCCATCGTCCGTCCGTCCGTCAGTGGCGAAGTGGAGTTACCCCTCGGGGTAAAAGCCGCCCAAAATCACTCGGGACACGATAATAGGTCGCGGGATGATCGTTTCGTACCCTTCGGGGGGTTTGGATTCGTTGTTGCCTGGTTAAGCGAGTTCGACTCCAAGATGGAATGCTTCCGTTAGAGTGGGTAAATAGCCGATTAAAAATGCCCCATGTGAGTCGAGTACGGATACGATGCGCCGCCACCGCCATATTACGCACGCATGCACGCAACCACTATACGTCAAATACAGCGGTCGGAATTTTCGCTCATTCTCACGAAAATAGAATTCTCCCTCACACCAATTTTCAGCGAAAATCTGGCTTGAGAAATCTCCCGCACAAAGAGCAGAGCGAAAACATTTTTTCACTCACTCCCAAAGGTGCGAGAATTTCGTTTGCCCTTTGTCGGCCGATTATGTTGTCTTTCCTTGACTCATATGACGCCGACGATGATTGGTTTTATGCAGTATATTTTCTTCACCCTCTGTGTGGTTGGCGTGGTGGTGTGGATAGAGTGCGCGGGTCGCGTATGTTTTTAGTAATGTTCCAGGTTCGAATCCCGTCGCGGGCACAATTTTTGTTAATCTGCTTTGGAAAGATTTTCGTGAAAATTGAGTGAGAGAAAATTTAACAGAACGAAAAGAAATTATCTGCAGGCTGAAGCGATTTTCAGTTATCATGAATCGCTACCCTTGAAAGAAGTGCTGGAGGGGAAAAGTGTTCCTCAAGCAAAATAGTGAAAATAAGCTCTCCCGCCGCCGTGAGAATAGCCATATTTCGTATCGCTGAAAAGAAAATTACGAACCCTGGTCAAATAACAAGCCGCCGTCGCGGCGTTCGTGTCGCGTTCGGCTTCGTCTGTCAAGGACAATCACTGACGATTTTTGACAAACACTCGTACAGGGACTCAAGGGGTGTGACAGTAATTTCCTTTTTTTGAAATGTCGACAAATTGCTCTTTAGACAGATGTGACATAGATGAGTGTCAAACATCAGTCTCCAGTTCGCTTCTGCGTGTGCTTTAACTTGACTGGTAGACTTTTGTTTACAGAATATTCAGTTGAGTTGAACTTTGTGTCCATCCCCTTGCTAAGGCCTGTCTGTTTTCCAGACGGCTCCAATTTTAAGTATGTTGCGGCACATGTCGCAAACGACGTTCAAAGCGGAGAAGAAAGCGCGGAACAAAATATATATCAGTCAATTAATTTCAATGACATATTTAGTATAATTAAAACAACCAGCAACGCGAGCAAGCATTCCATGCCGCGATCCGGAGGATTGCCGATTTCGAAACCGAAAAGCTTTGCTTGCTGGCGCGTCGATTGTTATTTGTCAGTCGTAGTAGGCGCTGACGGTTGTGGTTGATATTTTAAGTATTTGCCGCGGCGGAGCCTAACCTGCCTTTTATTTAGTGAAACAAAGGGAAATTATTAGCAACACCGTCAGGTTTGCCTCGCCGCGTTTAGTTGAGACAATCCAACAAGAAGGCGGTGAAAAAAAACCGAAACGCACTGTCTCAAAGGAATTGTCGTTGCCGTAACAACAACCGTTGAGCGCCATCAAAGCATACTTTGCGCAGCGCAATGTCATCATCGCTGGAGGAGCGAACTCATGACTGATGGAATCTATATATTTAGTAGTTATACGGTTCCGATCGGTGTTTCGTCGGAATTAGCGTTACCGTGTATTCCTGAGGTTCACCCGCTTCTAATTTGAACTCTTTTCAATTTGACCTTCACCAATCTGCATACATTTTAAAACTAACATCAACCAGTCGATTTGCTGCCATCTCCACAGCTCCAATCGAGCAGGAGACCTGTCAAATCGACAAGGTGTCGTCACTTTGGTGTACTCGAGGCTTAAGTGTTATATCCAGGCCATTCAGACTCGTTACTCGAGACATTTTAAATTTTAATACAAACGTTAATGCAATCATGGAACGGGGTGAAACGGAACAAAGAATCAATTTTGCTGTCATTGGTTCGCTATCCGCCCAAAGGATGAGTTGATAATTACTCACAGCAACTGCCAGCATAGTTGCTAGACGAAGTGCGTTGCGACATCGTATCGAACGACATTCGGTAAGTGAATCTTAAACATATTGCTCTTATCGAACGTCTACTGTACGGAGATAAAACAAAAGTTTACCTTTGGTTACAGTGTCATAATGCATCATTGAGCTTTCATAGGAATCATCGACTTTTTGCTTTTCAATGATTATTTGCCTCGCGTTTTTGAAGTGATAAAAAATTGGCAATTCTCCAGCAACGCCACTTAAAAAGTATCATCGCAATCACTGCGAGTGAGCATATAGGATGATACGTTTTCATACTAGTATTCGCTTTCGTGGCTGAGAATTATCACTTTGAAAATTCGAGCGTCATATACTGATGCTGATGACGCCGTAAAAAGCCTTAAAGAACTTTGACAGATAATTCAAAACTGTCACATTCCCATCGTTTTTCCACTTACAATAGGCCTTTTCAGTTGACAGGTCCATATATACCACTGTTTACCACTGCCGAACAAAGGCGCAAACGCTGAACTGTCATTTTCATAGGAGAACTGTCAAAGGCCCATCAAAATCAGCTGATTTTAGATGTCAAATGAAAAGGCTCATACAAATTTTCTCTACTTGTCACCCCACAATAATGTTGATACTGTCTCACCCCGCTTATTCGACACTTTTCAATACGACACTTTTTAATTCGTACCAATACGACATTTGTTGAATTGAAAAATAATCACAATCTGATGTCATTTATTGTCATAGCGATGTGCACTATAAATGAGAAACGATGCGTTCAGATTTGGAGCTCCCCGATACCGAACCGAACGGAGATCAACCGGAATGAACTCTGGAAGCCAACAATTGTGCAAACAACAAGCTTTTTATCTCGCACCAACACAATATTTGTTGGAATTTTGTTCAATCATAAATTCGACAATCAAAACAAAAACAAACATATAGTTGTCAAATTGCAATGAACAAGGTGGGGTAGGGTGACCAGTTTGTCGAATGAATAGCTTACCTCGGTAATTCTACAGCAATCATTATCTAGTTAGTGAGGTTTTACGGTAGCAATATCCGGTCGTATAGGAAGCGTTGCCACCTTTGCTTCCTCCCAAATGTTTTAATTTTTACGATTCTTCAAGAAGTCATGTTTCCTTTTACCCTGATGCACAAAAAGAAATTCCAGTGTAGTCGCAACTTTGTTGCATTATAACAAATTTGCAGAGGGTACCGTCTATCCCCGTTGGTTTGCACAACACCTCATGCAAACTAGAGTGACTGGAAGGGAGAGTGGCGTCAATGTCAAAATTGGAAGAGCGATCATCTATTAAACTCATACAAATTCCCGTTCCAAACGAGCAGGAGGCCTGTCAAAATTGGATAATGACGCCACTCCCTTCCAGTCACTCTAATGCAAACCAACTAGGTTCATTTTTAGTTTGAACTACTATCAACCCTGTGGGCGACGAAAAAACACACTGCTGGCAGCCTTATTTGACATTTTGTTTTGATTCTGCGTTCCGTTTCACCTTGTTCCATCAGCAAAATGACGTTTGAACCATTTTTAATTTGAACGATGTGCAGATTAGAGGGTTTCAAACTAAAAAGTGTTCAGATTAGATGCGGTCAAACCAACGGGGGTAGACGGTAACTGTTATCATTGTACCGTTAAGGCGTTAAACGATAGCTTATGAACTACGAAAACCAAAACAGCTACGTATGACTAAGCAACTATGCCCTTTTCTGGGCCAAGAAAAAAGATGCTACTCACCGGATGTGAGCATTAACTTGTTTTATGCTTTTGGCTGTTCAACGTAAGGGGCAGAATCTGTCTGGCCAGGCCGTGCCATGTCCCGAATCCACATACTTTCGATTGCTCATCTGTGGTGTTAGCTGGCGATTGTTGGAATTTAAAGCTCCGATTTGATTTTCCCATCACTTCCAAGCGAATCTCCGGAGATCGTGTTCTGTCGTTTTCATCGTGCGGCCT